>NW_018020722.1:0-23878 GCF_002006095.1 Pseudomyrmex gracilis
ATATTTGACTACACTCCACGAATTCTGATGTTGCTCGCTAAAATAAGATTCTTTTCTTGACTATCACATCTTTTCTTGTATATCACATTTATGTTGTACGAAAAGTTGCAATGGTTTTTCTTATTCTTTTCTGTTTTCCTTTCTCATCTTCTCATCACAAGATCGGTCATTTTAAATTTCAAAAAAATCAATCGGATGTATGAACTACAGTGCGATATCTACTCTTTCAAGAGTAGACGGTAAATATGTAGCTGAGTCTGCGTTACCAGGAGAAGAATGAATGCGGCCCATAAGAATTTTTCGCGATCGCTTTTCCGCTCCGTATCAGAGAGAAGAATGAGAGCTGTCACGGCCGTAAGAAAATGTGTAATCGCTTTTCGCGAACATGGTACTACGTCGATGATTTCATAGCACGAAATAGAACCATGTCCACAAAAAGCGATCGTAAAAACTCTTACGGGCCTGGCCGCTCTCATTCTCTCTACTGAAAGTCATATGGTTTCATGAAAAAGTTTCAGACACTCTTTTTATATTACACTTTTAATTTATAATTGTGTACACAGATGCATTCAAAATCGCAAAAGTCGAATCAGACAAAATTCATTCATTGTCATCAATCATCGTATCATTTCTTTAGTAAACAAAAAATTTCCATAATTTTTTCAACTACTTTCGCCACATACGATCGCGCGAAGATGAACTTTTAAATCGTTTATTTTGGAAATTAAATATCTAACATAACGATGTTCACAAAACAAATATTGTTTTGTAACTGAAACAAATCTTAAACTGTGGTCCACAGAAGATTTTTCAGAAGAAATAATCAACTCTCTTTAACTATAACGCCAATTTATTTATGAATCGACCCGATATAATATAAATTTTTGTTTCTTAAATTTGATCAATTGCCAAAAGTTGTAATTTACGATTTTTTACACGCGCAAAATTTTAAACGTTATCGCACGATATTTCCAAAGAAAGCATCTCTCATGAATCATGTTCACGTCGCTTTACCATCTGTATCTATATAATGGGATACTTACGTACATCGTTCTCTTCACGCGCACATAGTTTAATTATATAAGTGATTAATCATCAATGTCTACAACTGCGTAAACATTCGTTTATATATAAATATATATTAAAGAGTAGTGAAAAAACGCGTGGTGTTGAAGTTTTGAAATCGTAATCGACGACGGTGTGCGAGATGTTCCGACTTGCATCGATTCTTGTCTTCGTCGCCGTTAGCGGTGAGCACATATAGTTTGTAAACTATAATAACAATTGCTTCGATATCAAAATCATAAAAAAAACTAAAAAAAAAAAATATTTCTTGCCAGTTGTCAGTGCCCAGACAACGCTAAACGACGCCGATGTTGATATCAGCGATCATCCGTACGTTGTGTCAATTACGAGAAGAGGCAAACACGTGTGTTCGGGCGCTATAATAGATGCGTACAACATCGTCACGTCGGATCGGTGCGTTCCGCCGTTCAAACACGTATGGAACATAATGAACGATATAGTTGTGGTCAGCGGCACGAGCAGCATCAAACCCGGCGGCGGCGTTCGCATCTTCGCCAAAGAAATGTTCTCACAGAATCATCAGAATCACGAGAATCCGAATGAGAATCACGTCTCGAGCGGTCTTGGTCTAATCAAGGTAGATTCATCATTTTCTTATCGTGAGTTTAGTGCATATGCGTATATTTTTGCGGAACAAACTAAATCGGTTGTGTGTGAGAGAGAAGACGAGTTTTTCTCTCACTTCACTCCAAGTACTTGTAAACCGTCAACAGTTGAGTAATACCCGCACCGATTTATTCGCACGTGGCGTTGCTACGCGTAGTGCGTGGCAATAATTCTGTTTAACGAGCCAAAGCTTTTCCCGCAGCTCGTGCAAGCTCTTAAATTTGGAGATAAAGTGCAGCCAATTCCAATCTCCGAAGCGGAAGTACCGGTTGGAGAGAAACTGCAGATGGTCGGATGGATGATTTCCAATCATCAAGGAAACAAGACTTCGAATCTGAAGGAAGTCGCGGTAGAAACGATAAGCTCCGAGGATTGTCAGTCGTTTTACGACAAAACTCTAAGCAATGCTGAATTCTGCACACTCCCGGTACCAGAAAACAATCTCTGCGAAGTAAGTGATTATATTAAAGAAATATCGAGAGAAAACATAGCTCCAAACATAAACTCGGATAAACTAAATCTCGCTGCATTAAAATTACATACATAAGATCTGGTTACGATGTATTTTATATAAATATATGCGTGATTGTGTGTTGATCATATCGCGTGTAATCATTATTTTTTTATCTTGATTTAGGGCGACAGCGGCAGTCCTCTGATTTACGACGGCAAACTCGTCGGTTTGGCTACTTACGGAATTTCGTGCGAAGATATTTCGATCCCGGACGTTCATACAGCAGTGAACAAGAATCTCGAATTTCTTCTCGGCGAAAAAAATATCATGTAATCAGACAAAATTAGTTTCATCTTAATTATGTGTAAGCGTATATTCGCGCATATATATTATATCGGTAAATCTAAATACAAAGTCCAAATTCAGCATCTGAATGACGAATTTATGTATATGTTTTTGAAACCCGAAGAAGTATTTAAATACAAATGTGCGTAAATCTCTTTTCTCACAAAACAAAAGTTAAGTTTTGTGTGTGTTTCAGAGAATAACGTATTTATAGAAATATACAATTGAACTTTGAACTGAAAACGTTACCAAGTTCACGCGCAATAAGATCGTTTCGAATTTAAGAGACAGAGTCGATTTTATTCACGGTTGTTTCGTTCGCAGACAGACAGTTAATTTCCTTATAACGAGGGTTTATCCCCTTCACACGGAGCGAGGTGTTTAGATGTATATAAGCATCACGTCTGTATTGTGTGTTACGAAACACGTGCATTATTAAACACGGCCGTGTTGCATTCGCTTGTACGTACAGCTGCGCGTCCGAAGTTTTCGAAGTTTTTTTGCGCGCGTAGTTATCCTCAATTATAGGTGTTGAAAATAGAGCGGGTAACTATGACTTTTCCTTTTTTTGAAAAAAAAAAAAAAAGAGAGAAAGTTAGTCTCCCCGCAAACTCCCATGAACGGTGTTGCGTTAGCTTTCGACTTGTTCGGTTTTTTCATCGCTCTTATTGACCTGTTACATCAGAAAAATCGTTCAGTTTCTTTCCAGCCGTCATCGAATATGAACGTTTCACGCTCAGAATGTGCTGGTATACTTTTACAATTATTTTATCGAGAGACATTCATTTTGATATTATTTTATATAAATTATTATACACACAAGCAGATTACGAATGGGCAATTAAATTAAATCGACTCAGTTTGACAATGATGGGGTTTTGGCCTGAAAATAATACAACCAAACAACAAAGAACGTTGTTGAACATACGTACAACGATTATGCTAAATGTAATGATTTGGAGTAGTTTGGTTCCGGCCGTGCATTCGCTCCTTAAGATCTGGGGTAAAGACGTCATGTCGGTGATCGACAACCTGCAATACATTTTGCCATTTGTGATAGCGCTTATGAAGATTTACGTTATATGGCGGAAACAAAGCGGTACGGAGCACGTGCACATATTGTCTATATTTGTTTTTGCAAAACAAATTTATTTATCTTCAATCATAGTTTTATTGCTCGCCGTAGAGATTTTATCGCTTTTGCACATGATCAAAAAGGACTGGTCGCAACCGAAGACGTTAAAAGAGCGGAACGTGATGATGAGGCGAGCGCGAATTGCGCGTATATTTACAATATTTGGACATCTCATAATGATTGCGTCTTTTGGCTTGGCTGCGGGTCTTCCTGTTTTCGGCATTTCAATAAGATACAGGACAAACATAACGGATCCGTACAAACTGATGCCGCTGCAAACGTACTGTAGCTTCTACGATCAAAATAAGAGTCCATTTTACGAGATAACGTATTTTATGCAGAGTGTCAGCTTGGCGATAGCCGGTATCGTGTACACCAGCACTGACGGTTTCTTGGGTTTGCTTGTTTTTCACGTATGCGGTCAGCTGGAAAATCTCAAGGCCCGTGTTATCGATGTCAAGAAGTTTCGAGATTTCGAAAGCGCCTTGTTACTTAACGTGCGGGATCATGTACGTCTTATCAGGTTATATTACATTATATTATATTATTACAATATTATTACATTACATTGTATTATTGACAAACTTGACAAACGCTCTGAGAAATATTGTACTTACACTTTAAAATTAAAAAAATGAATCCGTCTCTCTCCAAACGCACATGCTAATGATGCAAACAACTTTATTAAATTATTAAATCGTGCGCTCTCTTTCACATATCGTCGAATATGTGACAAAAAATGCAAAAAGTGTCGGATTTTTCATCCACACTTTGCATTTTGTATATTTATGTAAAAAAAAATTTTTACACCTGATGTGCAAATCTATCGATATTATTAACGATATATTTAACTTGATGCTACTTGGAGTGCTCTTCGAGTTTGGTTTACTATTCGCCTTTTATGGATTTTTCTTCGGTAATGTAAGTTTTTTTTGTTTCCTGATTTTTCTCAGTGTGAACTTTATTGTTCTCAACATCATATATTTTCACTCACACACATGTTTAATTTATTATCAGATGATACATCAACTTCAGGATTTTTCACTGCCACGTTTAACTTTCATTGTTACGGTGTTCATCAATACATTTGCGCATACCTGTTTCTACTGCGTTGTTGGAGAAATTCTGGTTACACAAGTAAACATATATTTATATATATGTGTATGTACGTGTATATGTTGCATTATTGTTCGCTTTATCTCTCTCTTATCATGCAAATATAAAAGTATTCTCGAATGCGCATTATGAATTGAAGTATAATTGAGATGTTTGTTTTAAACCGATATATTTCTTATCGCGCTCAACATCTCTCATTTATCGCATGCAATTGTCGACCGTCAAGTGCGAAGAAGTTTACAGAGCCGCGTGTGAGTACAAGTGGTACAAACTGAAACCGAGAAATGCTAGATGTCTTATGATCATAATGATACAATCAAACAAACCACTGCACCTTACCGCAGGGAAAATTTTTCCCATGACAATGGCTACACTTTGCAACGTAAGTCGATTACAATACGTCACAAGTACGGTTCTTATGCTGATTTAATCATTTTTGTATACATTTTATTTTTAAGTACGACGTATGCGGAGTAAAGAAAAACCAATATACTTACGTCATTTGATTAACTCTTTTTTTAAGCAACTTTCTATTAAGCACAATATTATTTCTGTTTTCAGCTGTTAAAAACGTCGGCCGGTTATGTATCCGTTTTGCTAGCACGAGGATAAAACTAGAAATAAAACCCGACAATCTTATGTTTGTTTTTTCTAATGTGGAAGAGAGAGAGACATAACAAAATTATATGTTGTACAATGAACATATTTATAATTCTAAAAATCATTTGCAATCTCTTTTGTTCTCATATGCGTTTTAACATTTATTATTTGTGTCCGATAGATAAAATATTTTTGTTTTTTGAAAAATATATAATAAACATAACAACTACGATAATTTGCACTCTTAAACATAGATACACGTGTTGATGATCGCGTACAACTAGATGTAAACAATTTTTGCACTTTTCTTGAAAGTGTAACTTTACTAAAACCAGAAAAAAAAAATAAAAGTTCTCTAGAAATTTCATCCCTGAAAAAACTTTCGTCACAGCGTATACGTGATGCGTAACTCGCAATTTCTTCTCAGCGAAGTAGCGGAATCAATAAATTTTTTTTTCACCCAAAGGGTGAGGTATAAGCGTTAGTTACTGTGATGGTCTTGTTACGGGCACTTGCATTATTAATATGCGACGCGCGTGTATCTGCGAAGTAGCGCCTTATGGTAAAGTTTCGTTACACGCAACGAACTATCACCCCAAACGAGAAAATATAGAAAACGAGAGGGAGACTTCAGTTCTTTCGCAGACGCCGTTATGGACGTTTCAAAGCACTCGGCGTATACAGGTGCTCGGTCATCTTCAGTTCGATTAGATAGAATTTTCAATATACACCACCACGTAATCTATTTGCTCACATATTTGCAGAGTGTGAATCATTTCTAAACAATGTTTAATATTTATTAACGACACAATAACTGGTGTGATTTTTTTTAATAAAATGTTTCAAAATTGCGCTTTTGTTTGCAGAAGCAGATTATGTCTGGGCTATTAGATTAAATCGGATCAGTTTGACGATGTTAGGCGTGTGGCCTGAAGAGTACAGAACCAAACAACAAATATTGCTGTCAAATATACATGTATTCGTTATGATAAATATAATAATCTGGAGCAGTTTAATTCCGACCGTACATTCGTTGCTCAATATTTGGGGTTTGGACATGATGTCAATGATCGACAATCTGCAATATACATTGCCACTTCTGATTGCGGTGACAAAGTTTATTATCCTGTGGAGAAAACAAAATGGTAAAGCGCGTAATAAATTTATATAGTGATCAATTATAAAAACAATTTTCTTTTTGACATATGTTATAAAGAATAGAATTGATTTTTGAAGATACTTCCCAGACAGCACAAAAAAATCGTAAAGACGAGATATGTAAAGATATATGTAGAAGATGATTCAAATAATTGAGACGCCTATATATTTAAATATCTTTACAACGTTTTTCGTACTCTTTTGTGCTGTCTGGATTGTTTGATATCTAGAGATTCTACCGCTGTTAAGAACAATGAAAAAGGATTGGTTGCAACCGAAGACAGTGAAAGAGCGAGACGTTATGATAAAGCGGGCGCGAATTGCGCGCGTATTCACAATATTCGGATATCTTATAATGATTGTGTCTTTGGGTTTGGCTGCGGGTCTTCCTGTTTTCGGCATTTCGATAAGATACTTGACAAACATAACGGATTCGGGCAAACTAATGCCGCTGCAAACGTACTGCAGCTTGTACGATCAAAACAAGAGTCCATTTTACGAGATAACATTTTCTCTGCAGTGTATTGCGCTGATTATAGTCGCTACTGTGTACACCGGAGCTGATAACTTCCTGGGTGTACTAGTTTTTCACGCGTGTGGCCAGCTGGAAAATCTCAAAGCGCGTATTCTCAACAATAAAAAGAGGTTTCAAGATTTTGAGAGTTTTTTGTCACAAAGTGTGCAAGATCATGTAAATCTTATCAGGTTGCATATTGTTATATCTTATTGATAATAAACAAACAAGTGTTCGTTAACAAGACTTCTTTAAAAATAATTTGCATACAATATACGTAAATATTTTTTATTGTTGATTTTTTCTTAAACTTAAAAAAAGAATCACATTTGTGTGTACTACTTTATTTATAATTACACATATACATATAATTAAGTCAAAGAAAAATTTAGTGAGTTCGATCTTCTCTAAATTAATCATCTAATGTGTGTGATATAAAATTTTCAAAGTAAAGCGATACAAGATGAGAAGTTTTTTTAATCTTATACGCAGATTTATCAATGCGATTGACAACATATTTAACATGATGCTGTTAGCGGCCCTCTTATACTTTGGCATGTTATTTACCTTTTATGGTTTTTTATTCGGTACCGTGAGTATTTTCTTCGGAATTATTTGTGCGTATGTATATTGATTCCAAAATTTTTGTACGTATTTATTTAGATGGTACATCAAGATAATTATTTCTCTATGTTTCGATTGGGTGTTGTTTGTGTGTTGTTCGTCAATTCGTTTGGACATACTTGTCTTTACTGCGTTGTCGGGGAATTTTTGGTCGTGCAAGTATATATATATATTATGTTTGATTTTGGCAATCAATTTTTCGCGAGTGCATATGAACCGAAATATTGACGAAGACGTTTTTTCCTATTTTATTTAATATCTTTTTTATTGCACGCGTCTATTGCGCGTGTCAAGTGCGAAGGAGTTTATGAAGCGGCATGTAAATACAAGTGGTACAATGTGGAAGCGAGGAGAGCGAAACATTTAATAATTATAATGATTCGAGCCAAAAAACCGCAATATCTCACTGCGTGCAAATTTTTTCCCATGACGATGTCTACGTTGTGCAATGTAAATTGCTTGTAATGTAGCACGTTTTCAAATTTCATATACGTTTCTTAATTACTTACACAAAGATGTAGATAAGTAAAAGAAATAGAATTTCTTTGATTTCAGTTGTTGAAGACCTCGGCTGGTTATGTATCAGTTTTACTGGCATATGGAAAATAAGAAGAGTGATAAACAAATAAAAGTTGTTATCTTGTAAAGTGCCTAATGTTAAATTGGTGATAAAAAGATATGACATATACTTATTATAAATTGTATACGTATAACTAATGTGTATAATAAAACTTTACATTATTATAAAGTTTTCATATGCGTTTTAACATTGTTGTTCGTTTCTACAGATAAAATATATTTATTTAATATTCATTTATACTAAATCATTTCTTGAAATTAATTATCTTCCTACTGTGTGATAAAAATTTCGAAGTAAACTGAGAAGTTGCAAAATGAGAAGATTTTTCAATTTTACGCAGATTCATCGATGCGATTGACGACATATTTAATGTGATGCTGTTAGCAGCGCTCTTGTACTTTGACACGTTATTTGCCTTGTTATAATTTTTTGTTCGATACTGTATTTTCTTCGGAACTTTTTGCGTGTATCTCGTTGCCTTCACTATTAATTCAATATACATGTTTATTATATGCATATTAATTCAAAACATACATGTTTATTTAAATAGTGCATCAAGATAATTATTTCTCTGTGTTTCGATTGAATGTTATTTGTGTTTTGTTCGTCAATTTGCTTGGACGTACTTGTCTTTACTGTCGGAGATATTTTAATCGCACAAGTAAACGTAGTATATATATATACATATATATATGTTACGTACGCTTTTGGCATTCGATTCGTCAAGTGCACAATCTGAATTGAAATCTTGATTAAGACGCTTATATATCCGATTGTATTTTACTTAATATCTTTTTTATTGCATGTGTCTGTTGCGCGTGTCAAGTGCAAATAAGTTTATGAAGCGGCATGTAAATACAAGTGGTACAACATAGAAACGAGGAGAGCGAAAAATTTAATAATTATAATGATTCGAGCCAAAAAACCGCAATATCTCACTACGTGTAAATTTTCTCCCATGACGATATCCACGTTGTGCAATGTAAATTGCTTGTAATGTAGCACGTTTAGTTTTTAATTAAATTTCGTTTAGTTTTTAATCACACGAAGAGAAAAGTAAAAGAAATATATTTATATCAGCGATTAGATGTGTTTCTTTTATGACGTTTTACATAACAATAATATACATCTATCTACATATGTTTTAGTTGTTAAAAACATCGACTGGTTATATATCAGTTTTGCTGGATAATAAAAAGAATATAAACAAATAAATGTACCCTGATGATGTCTGATGTCAAATTTGCGAGAAAGAAATATGATACAAGTAAATAATTGTAATAAAAATCGTAACGTAATAAATATCTTCTACAAATATTTTACAGTCATACAAAATTTATTTTTATATCGCGATATATGCACATTATTAATTTTAATGTTGGTGTCGGCTTTTGAGGCAAAGTATATATAAATACGTACATGTATGTTTCCTTTACGGAAAGAGAGAGAGATATATATACATTAATTTCTATTCTACACCTTTTCGAAAATTGCACTCTACGCCTTGTATTGGATTTGTTGCAATAAATTGAGACATTCCATGCGAAAACTCTGAATAAAAAAAAAACACAAGTGTCAACCTCGAATCAATATTGATTAATTTAACACGCACTTAAACGTGATCTTACTATCAGTGCAGATCGCGATAAAAATACAATAGCACAATTACTCGCAGCTGTGTACATATTTCGATCTGTATATAAATTGTATCATGAACTGTGGTCATTACTGGGTTTGTTAACGTTCACCGGGCGCGTTTTGTCAGACGGTACATCTACGCAATGAAGCTGTTGGCTACTCTCCTGATCGCATTCGCGGTCGCAAGTAAGTTGAATATTAAACATTTCTAGCGTCATTAAATTATTATTTAAATTCTTATTTATTATTCCATGTTCTATCTAATACATATCGCGTCTAAAATTCATACTTTATTATACGTAACAAATTTATATCTGCGATAGGATCCTTTGCGGATGAGCCAGAGAAGTTAGTAAATGGCACACCCACCAGCATACAGCGATATCCGCATTGTATCTCCATCAGAGCCTCGAACAGTCACATGTGCGGAGGTAGCATAATCAGCCCGAACTACATTCTTACCGCTGGTCATTGCGTAGATCCGTTACTATCTGACGCGACTTTGAGATCACGCGCAGTCGTTGTTAGTGGCACAACGTATCTCAATTCCGGTGGACAGTCTCACAAAATAAAAAACTTGTATATTCATCCCAACTACAAAGGTACCTCTGGTAGACCCGCTGGTTACGATATTGGTATAATCGAGGTACGAGATTTTTATTTAGATATATACACCGCGCTTATATTCTGTGATTTCATTTATTATTCGATCTCTTATTATTTATTTATGTAGTATTTATAATAAGTTTTTTGTTTTAAATTGCTGATATATAAATACGATGTTTTTTTCGATCGCAAGACTTTATATAGCTTACGTAGAAAATTATTTTCAGCTTGCTACTCCTATCCAATTCTCGAGCACCCAGCAACCCATCAAACTGCCAACGCGCGATGTGACGAAAGGCGAATCCGTCTCGGTTGTAGCCTGGGGTTCAACCGGGTTCAGAAAAAATATTCACAACGACTTGCAAAAGATTGACGCGCAACTCATGCTTCCGGGCCAGTGCCAGGAATATCATAAATCTTTGATGAAGGTCAGCCCATCCGAGTTCTGCACCCTCATCAGTTACGGAACCGGAGCTTGCAACGTACGTATCTTTTAATTATAATTTTGCACAAGGAAAACTATCACCTATTTGTGTGTGTGTGTGTGCGCGACAAATTTGTTTAATCATCTTTGTCATACGATTCCATCTTTTTTTTTTTTAACAACAGAATTTGTATTAGCGTATTAATCTTTGATTGCGATATAATTAATTTTTCCATCGCAGGGTGACAGCGGTAGCGGTGTCGTTCGAAACAGCGACGGAACAATTGCCGGTCTGGTCTCCGGTGGACTTCCATGTGCCAGGGGCTATCCGGATATCTATACCAGTGTCTACCCATTCCGTTCTTGGATCAAACAGATAACAAATCTGTAATACTACGCTTTTTTCGTATCTGTATACTCTTCGTATGTTTAATTCATACTCTTAATAAATATTAGCGAGCACACATCTCTCTCTCTCTCTCTCTCTCTCTCTTTTTCTCACATACTCCACACACGCGCGTGTATTAGAATCCGACCGACCGCGACTTGGAAATCAAAGAAATCGATCGCTCGCACGCGATCTTGCAACGTGTCGCAACTTAAAACATAAAAAAAAACAATATTTAAGCAGATCGAAACTAGTAAATTTCACATTTCAATCACCGAGCTCCGCGCCACGTTCTTCTTACGCTCTTCACCGCAAATGTGCAACGTGTACTGTGCACGTGCACGATTGAAAATACGATGTCGGGGAAATGCGCATGCTTCGATGTAAGGTCGAATAGAAGGGATACGACAAAAGGGAGTATAATATTAAAATTTGAAAACCTCCTCCTTTGTGTGCGTGAAAACTGTTCCGACGCTTCTCGCGTGACAGCTACGACGATGTATACGCACATAAACTTTAGAAAAACTTCGGACGTATATAGCGAGATCAGGGACGGCGGCAATTTTACCAGATATAAAATAAAAAATACTCAAAAATGCGACGACACGTTTCCGACGCAATAGCTACGACTGTACTTGTAGAAATTTAATTAAGAAACGCTAAGGATTCTCTTAAAAATATTGCAATCTTTGATCATTGATTTCGTTGTAACCGCATATAAATTCAAACATTTACAGGCTGCGGCCCTGTGTGTCACCTCTGTTGGTTCATTTTTTTACTCTTTCTCTGTCCTCACCTTTCTATGAGATCGCAACACCTGACGATTACAATAATAATCGTGACGCGTTGCACCATTTACACGGTTCTTTACACATTTACGTGAGAGTTCGCGTAAACTTCAATCGAAGTCGCGACATGCAACAGTTGGCGTTCCAACAAGTCTACGAGGGACGATAGACTTCTCGCACGGAAGAACGTCTCTACACAACTTCGAGCATGCACACCGAGTCGTCAGCGAGATACGCAGGTGCGCTTCTTGATCTTGTCACGCGAGTATAAAAATTATGTCGCACTTGACCAAGTATATATATATTTTTTTTTAATCTTTTAAAATGTCTCTTATTGCGAATTCGCAACTATATAGATAGACAAACAAATTTATATATTTTTTTTTGGAAGAATTGTGTTTCGCACATTGTGCGAAAACTACTTATCGAGAATCCGTGATGTTCCAGGTAGATTTCGAATGGGCGACCAAGTTAAATCGCTTGATGCTGAGCGTTCCCGGTATATGGCCGAATGTTCACGGAGATGCGCGCGATCGATTCCTGTCGGACTTGCGTGCGACGTCTTCCCTTCTGCTGTTCGTTTTCATCGGTTTGATCCCCGCGATACACTCGCTAATGATAATCTGGGGCGACATGATCGCGATCATAGACAATTTGCAATTCACCCTGCCGCTAATGATGATCATAATGAAACTGGTGACCATATGGTCGAAAAAAATGGGTACGTTATTCTTCGCTCGCGAGAATAAATTACGTTATTCGCATAACGTATCGGGGCGCCGGTGTGTGTTTCGTTAACGACGAATTGTTTTTATTTATTTATTTTTTTTTTATTCAAGATCTCGGGGTGCTTTTGGACATGATCGCCGATGACTGGTTGAAGGTCAAGACTCACAGAGAGCTGCAGGTCATGACGAAACGCGCGCGGGACGCGCGCGTTCTCACCGTGTTCGGATACGTTTTCGTGTTTCTAGGATTTGTTTTAATCGCGTTCCCACCTTGCTTCGGAACGTCGTTGCGATACGTAACGAACGTCACCGATCCGATCAGGATCCTACCTTTGCAAACCCACTACTTCTACGACAAGGATCGAAGTCCGTACTTCGAGCTGACGTTCACGGCGCAAGCTCTTCTGCTTCTGACGGCTTCCGCGTCCTACGTCGGCGTCGACAATTTGCTCGGACTGCTCGTGTTTCATCTGTGCGGTCAAATGGAAAATCTCAAAGAACGACTGATCAATATGAGACAATTCGAAACCTTCAACAGCGGTCTCGCGTTTATCGTCGAGGATCACATACGCCTGATTAAGTTTCGTGTTATCTTTTTGATGATTTTTTGATATATTTGCTTTTGCCCAATCAATTAATATACGAATCGAACGTTCGATGAATTTTGGATCCATTGCCATTTTTATTTTTTTTTTCCCGCCAGATATTTCAATATCGTCGAGAACACGTTCACTCTGTTGCTGCTCGGTCTGCTGCTTTACTTCGGCGCCATATTTTGTCTCTACGGATTTTTGTTCGTCGCGGTGAGTTAAAAAAAATAAAGAAAAACTTCAGATCATAACGCAATCTCCGGTCCGCGTAATTCTACAAATATTCGTAAAAAAATTCTCTTACCCCGTCAAGCTAATCAAGAAATAAGAACCTAAGTTGTTGTTAACTATACACGTTATTGCTTAGATACTGACCGAGGGAAAACAAATGTCTGTGATGCAGTTGGTGTACTTGATACCCGTTGGATTAAACGTCTGCGGTCACATGTGTTTGCATTGCGTGGTAGGTGAAATACTGGTGGCACAGGTAAGTATCACATTATCATGAAAAATCACGTGTCACACATTTAAAAACGCGAAGAAATTAAAAAAGAAACAATCTTGAGAATTCTTGTGTTACATGTATTTGCGGAGTGCGAAAGTATATATCGGGCGGTGTACAATTGCGAATGGTACACGTTGGAACCGGAAGAAGCGAGAACGTTAATTTTACTGATGATCCGAACCAATAAGCCATTGTACATCACAGCCGGGAAAATGTTTCCTATGACGATGTCGACGTTTTGCAACGTAAGTTTGCACAACGTTGCGATTTTGAACATTTAAGTCAATCGATCACGTGGAGTATTTAAATATATCGTACAAATTTCAGTTGATAAAAACGTCGGGCGGCTATATATCGGTTTTACTTGCCAAGCAAGACTACTAACTTGAGTTTTGAAAATAAAATGAAAAAATACGCACGTGTGTGTGTGTGCGTCAATCATGTGTTTTACATATTTTTATCGGATAAGTAATAAATTATGTAGAAATATAGTATGAAATATATTAATTGTGTTAATTACATATTTTTTTTTTACAGCACAAGAATCTCATTTATCAAAACTTTTTTATTGTCATATACGAGTATATTACATTTAAAAAAACTATAAAACATTAAAAAATGCAACTTGTACGCACAAGTTTACAAACTGTTTAAAAATTGTTGAAAACTGATATCCTTATTTCGAAAGAAATTTTTTTTCGAGGACTTTCATGTTTCTCAGATAATTACATTTTAAATCTGCAGCCGAACTAATCGGTTTGAATTACCCGTTCAATAAAATCCGTAAAATAGATAACATTAGTGAAAACGTCGGGAAAACCGATTGCACAGGGTTTTGTCCACGAGAATACGCCCACTAACGTATTGTTGTAGACCAAAGGATTGCCGCTATCACCCTGCAAACAAATAATATTCTTTTTTAATTTGCAATTAATAAAATGACATTTAAATCTTTGACACATAGAACGTATCAAAAAGTTGTTCGTTCTTGAAGTACAATATTATTTATAAAATTGTGTAACCTAACAAATAAACGTTACTTCCTGTCGCTTACCTTGCAAGCACCAATGCCTTTTCTCTCGAACGTACAGATCTGAGAATCGAGAATGGTAAAGTTCTTGTAATATTCTTGACACATCTTGTTGTCGATGATCGGCAACGAGAGCTTTTGCAAATTTCGTGACAAGAAACTAAACGGACGAACCCTACCCCATCCGCTAATTACCGCACGTTCTCCATCGGGAGTCTTACGAGTTGCCAAAGCGATTGGCAATTGAGACGCTGACACGCAAATTTGTTCAGCGAGCTGAAAAACATTAATAACAAAGATCGATCAATTTGAAGTAGAAAACATATATATAAGCTCGCGTCGTGAATTATTTCAAATTAATCAAATCTCACCGTGATTACAACTATATCGGCCGTCCAGGATTCTTCCGGGCCGTAGCGATAGTCAGGGTGGCACGTAATCGACTTGACAGCGTGTTTTTCACCCTCTGTCAATTTAACACTCCCGGTGCGCACACTGAGTTCTTCGGAAGGGTAGTCGATCAGGCCGCACACGCAATGCGCCGCGCTCAGAACGTGCTTGTCGCTGATAAGCGTGCCGCTGCAGATGTGCAAGTCGAAGTATCTTAGGGATGCCTGATAAGGAAACTCGGATTCTGCGGCGTTCGTCCCACCGACCAAACGTCGCACACGAATCGCCTGAGTTTCTAGATAATATTTAAAAAACTTTGCTTTTTCTCTTCGTTAAATACTTTTTTATCTCACAAAAAGAAAAAAGTTACTTAAATCTTTTCCTTACCAGATACATGTACTTTAATCGCATTTTTGAGGTCAAGTGGTTTTTATCAATAATTTTTTGACAACTGTTCTAGCAAGTTCCGACGACGGGATTGTTTTGTTTTTTTTTTATTTTTTCAAAGCACAATAATAAAGAACGGAAACGATCTTTGTGACAATGAGATAAATGACGTTTTGTGATACGGGTACGTTTCTTTCAGCCTTCACTTACCGTAGTTGATAACGTCCAGCGTTAAAATGATTAGCAACCACAGAGCAGTGAAGTCGACCGCCATTATTTATGTAGATTACTGTGTGAAGAAACAACACTTTAACTTTTGAACGAAGATCGAGTTTACATGTGAGTAGTGTCCGTATAAAGTTTGTGACTTGGCAGGAGAACCACCGCGATGGCAATGTCAGGTGAAAATGCGATATCTTCGTTCCACGGGCGTGTATCGCTCATTAGATGCGCGCAACATAACTTAAGCGCTGATAGCGCATCTTACAAAATCAAGAACAAAAGAAGATGTTTCGGTTGAAGATAACGCTCCGAAAAAAGAGGTCGGTCTAAGTAAACATGGTGGGGAGGGAGGGGATAATTAGGTGACAAATGCGCGGACGCTACTGTTATGAATCTTCGGTTTTTTTTTTGTGTGCGAGGGTTTTGCCGTTTCATTCGTATTTCATTTCGCGGAATTACACACACACGCAGCAGTTCTCATTACTTTGATTCCTCCGTAATATCCTTGCGTGCTTTGACTTCGTCTAATTGACGTGTGCGTGTGTATATATATGTATATATAATATATGCGCTTACTCATTACATTAGCAAATGAGTGAATCACAATTCGAACACGTTACGAAAATCTCAGATTGCACGAAAACTTCTCGAGACAATAAAACTGATAATTTCCTCGTTAATTTATTGTTCATTTATTTCTTTTTTACTTTTCAACAATTATTTTCTACGATGCAAATAATTATATAAATTAGATTCGCGAAAAAAACGTTGAAGAAAGACGCAAACTAATAATGATACTTATCTCTCTTTTACATAATACACACACACACACACACACACATACACCGTACAGGTAACTTAGTTCTATATAAAAAAAATAAAAAAAAAAAAATAAAATGTGTCTCTTACCTGAAATAAAAATAACTTTTAATTCGGCATGTGTGTGTTTAGCGTTCGGTTCTTCTTGGACGAGGATCGGACGGCGAATATCAAAAACGCTTAGGTTTGCACGAGAATATTTATCCGATTCGCGCAATTGTCGCACGCACGAATGCGCAGATATGTATGAGAGATATACGCGCGCTTGTGTGCGCACGTATTTGTGTGTGTGATATGTGTGCGCGCTCCGCGTATACGTACGGTTGCATATATATACACGCACACGTGCGTGACGCGTGACATTCGTGTGCGTGACAGTCGGTGCGCGCGCGCGCGCGCGCAAACGTTTGTGCAACACACATCCGTCATATCTACGCCAACTTTAGGTTGCACCCCGTCGGTCATCGCGATTTTTGGTCGTCGACATGTCCGTTCTTTCGTGAGTTGACGAATCGAGAATCGCGGTTCCCAGAAAGCGCGACAATCTGGCGAAGAAGAACCCGTTTCCCGTCGTAATCCGTTCAGTTATCCATCGGTGACGCGCGACATTATCCGAAGAAGCGTCATCGCAACCTATATTTTCGTATTTCATGGAGACGGCCATGTAACCTATGCTGTGAGTATTCGCACATTCAAGAAAGACCGATCTCGAGTCTGCGGATAATTTTAGTTTTTTTTTCCCCGTGCGATAACAGATTCGCAATCGTCGAGGCTGTCGCCGAAATGTCCATCCGCACTGTGTGTACGTCCGCGTTCGCGAACCTGTTACCGCGCGGGTTTTTGAGGTTATGAGAGAATTGTCTTTTATGTAATTTCTGGCTGCACCCATCGTGTACAACGCTTTTTCCTTGTCTCTTTTGTACATGAATTTGTTTGTTTTTTTTGAACATCATGTTGATCACGCATCGTGGAACGTACGTAAGCGAATAAATTGATTTCACTTTCAGAGTGAAGTGTATAGCAAATGGAAGATTTTAAGGTGAAAGATGAACCGATGGATGCATTAGCCATAGACAGTCAGGTTATGGTAAACTTTTTGTATGAAACAGCAGCAGATATATCGCTCGGTGTTATTCAGGATCTAATGTAAGGATTACTTTAAGGACGAGAATATTGTGAGCGTTGTGCTTAAGGAAGAACCAGGTGACAAATTTGATCCTGACTACATGGAGGATATTTGCTCTGGTACTTTTGAGAAGGGCGCTTTATTTTTGCCTATCGAAAACAATGAGGTGGATTTTTCCAATGAAATGGTAAATGTGCAACACAATCTCTAAAAACCTCTTCGCCGGTTATATTGATGTAATCAATAAATAAGTGCTTCATGCATTTTATATATATATATATATATATATTTTTTATATATATATATCTGTGACCTGTTGCAGGTAAAGCTGGAGTTGGAAGGTGAATCTACTAGCCATCAAAACTGGACAGGTCCACTAGGTAATAATTTGTGCGATAAAGAAGATGGTGTAATGCAACGATGCTTGGCTAATGCAAATTTCATACAAACGCAAGATTCTGACAAGCATCATGGATTTTGTCAAAACGGACAGCAACCGAAATTTTATAAAATCCAATGTTCAATTTGCAAGAAATGGTTTCTGAACAATGATTCTATGGTGACACATTTAAGAATGCATTGTAGTGGAAGTCAGTGCGAGGTTTGTCAGCAAACCTTCCCCGATAATACTAGCTTGCATGCTCATATGTTAACTCACGTCGGAATGAGTCCGCTGGAGTGTAACATTTGCCAAAAAAGATTTGCTTACAAGTGGAATTTGAGAAGTCACATGCAGTTGCACATATTGGACAAGCCATATGATTGCGATGCTCTGCAACAGGCTTTTATGAAGCGTGCGAGTTTGAACGAGCAGATGATGCACATGGAAGAAAGACCGTTTGAGTGCGACATGTGTCACATGACGTTCAAAGAGAAAATTAATCTGAATCGGCATATGGTCAGCCACACGACGGACAGACCCTACAAATGCTCGATTTGTTATGAAGGTTTTAAAGAGAAGACAAAACTAAATCTGCACATGTCTATTCATACTGGGAACAAGAATTTCAAGTGTACATTGTGTCATAGATCATTTGCTCAGAAAACGGCACTCAATAATCATATGCTGGCGCACAGCGGTGAGAAGCCACACGCTTGTAACATATGTGAGAAAACATATAAGAGGAAATCGGAATTAATCAGACACGCCATGGTCCACACCGGCGAGAGGCCGTACGAGTGCAAAGAGTGCTTGATGACTTTCCGCGAGAAGGCTAAATTGAATTCTCACATGTTGGTCCATACTGGTGAAAAACCGCACGAATGTCATATTTGTCACAAGGCGTGCGCGCGAAAATCCGACTTGAACAGTCACATGCTTCTGCATACTGGCGGTCAGTACGATTGTAAGGTGTGCGACAAGATTTTTACCAGGAAGTCGGATCTGAACAGACATACTCTCATACACACCGGTGAAAAGCCGTACGCGTGCACCATGTGCGACATGGCGTTTAGAGAGAAAACGAGATTGAACTCGCACATGCTCATACACACGGGCGATAAGCGGCACGCGTGTCACATCTGCCAGAAAACGTTCAAGGAAAAATCATCGTTGAGAAAACACATGTTAAGTCATACCGGCGACAGGCCGTACGAGTGCTACGTATGTCACAAGGCTTTTACGCAAAAGAGTACACTGAACAGTCACATGTTGGTTCATGCTATCGAGAGACCTTTAGAATGTTGTACTTGTCAAAAAATATTCAAAGATAAGGCGGGGTTGAAAAAACATTTATTGATGCATGTTAACGAGAAAACCCACGAATGTCTTATTTGTATGAAAAAATTCGCCCATAAAACAGCATTAAATAATCACCTATCCACAAGCCACATATCCTAACTACATGGATCTAGTCTATTACGGCTTTCTGTTTCCTTACATTGAGCACCGTATCTTTGTAGTTGTATAGCTATTTCCACAATTACTCCTATATCTGTTTTATATGCCGATAGGTCCAATGAAATCGTATTTTTTCCTGTATATGGACAAATAATAAATTAATTTGTAAGTAAAAAATATCGGCACTCATTTTGTATATTATGATATTCCTATTGTGTAAAACGAGAGTAAGAGAAAAACTCAGATTTTATAAAATTTTAACAAAAGAGAGAAAGTACAATCAAAAAACGAAAGAATAATTATTGTTAAATTGGAAAAAGAGATAAGAGTATACAACAAAAGACAAAATAAAGTTATTGCATTTTATTTATTAACTATATATATATATATATATATATGAGACAAAAAGAGTCATATTAGTGTAATTTCGAATTTTTCTCGTAGTTGATTGAGAAGTGAAGAGAATTCCGAGTTTACTCATGCCTGAAACAACACGTATTACGAAATTTATATAGATATAATTTTTCATATGAACTTAAGTAATATTAACAAATTGCAAAGTGAAGAAACTGATTTATTCATTGTGACTACTACTGTGCTATATATCTGTTCCTTGTTTCTTGAAAATATACTTTACAAATGAACAACATATGTGTTTATGTACTTTATTTTGATGTAAACTATAAAAGCAGAGTTCTTCATTACTTGATTTAATGTTGCATTAAGAAAATATATGAAGTCTTGATAAAAAAAGTTTCGCCTATCATGTATAGATAACGTTTGATGGAAATTTAATACAAGCATATCATGAAAGAGATTTATTAGAGACTTTTCATTGAAAGTTTTTTTTTATACTAAAATATTTGTTTACCGTTTGGAGCAGTAACTTACATTTGTACAATATTCCATAGCCTTTCCTGGATTGAGTTTAGTTTATTATATCCGTAGGATTGTCTTCCATAGAATCATACCCCATTACTCTCATCATACCCCCTCTAGGTCTCATCATACCCCCTCGGCCTAAATTAGATATAAAAATTATTTATACTTTATTGTAAACAATCCAATCTTTTTTATAGAATCAGCATTGCATAATATATTTAAAAAATTAAACAAAATAAAAGTAATAGTTTATCTAAAAATGTTAGGATTGTTCTTAGTTACACTTTATAATATAGTAATAAGTGACTGCTTTTCAACTATTTTTAAATATTATATATATATAATTATCATGCGCGACTTACGCATCTGTGCGCTGCAAAGTTGAACTAGTATTGCTACTATGAGTATAATCAGTACAGCAATCTTCATGATGACTGTGGCAGAGTGTAGAACAAAACAGAAATTCTCCTCACTGTACAACTTAGTAGAAACAAATGAATCTATATACGATTACAGTGTTCTTTTATATGTTTTCACAACAAGCATAATTGCTTTCGCAAGAAAAATTTTCGAATAATAGCTTGATTGCTCATACATATCTGGTGGTTGATTATTGACTTGTTTGAAACATTACAAGCCAAATATGATATCATTTATATAAATATAAAATTTTATTGCATTTTTCTCTATTTACATTTATAAAAAAATTGTATAATAAATATATCTGACAAAATTACTTATTAAAATATTCATAAAAATAACGTATATTAATAATTTTTTTACGGATCATCCTATATAGGAGAATCATGCAATTTTACAAATCGATGTGTGTAATTATTGATCACATAACAGATAATTAGTGTTTGGAAAAATAACTTTACATATTTCTAGGAAGTTTGTTTGACTGGAAACATTTTTATTTATTATTGAATCGTGATTTGGACTGCGACAAAAAATGTAAAAACGCTATAAATATAAAAATATTTATATAAAAGCTTTAGACACATAAAAAAAGATCAAGCATTTTGATTATTATTATTGATGTAAGTATACGCATGAGGATTATATCGCGTAGTCTGTAGTTATACTTTATTTGATATTTGCTCGAAATAATTATCCTTTTACATTGATAGGATGATTTCCTGACCAACCTGTAATAGTAATACAATATATTAGTAAAAAATATTTATTTAATATCTTAATTGTGACGTATTTCAAATGTATTTGAGTGCACGTATGAACAGGTATTCGGAAAAAGAATTCTGGATGGAAACGTACTTCCGGAACTGCTACTAGCAAAGGCAGAAGCGCCACTAGAAGCCCAAGCATTCGGTACGTTTTGATTTTGCGCTCCAGCAGAAGAAGGCCGATTTCCACCCTGGCCAAAGTCGTTACCAAGTCCTAAGAACATGAGAAAATTGGTAAGAAATAGTTTATTAAATTTTTATGTAAACTTAAAAGTACAAACAAACAGCTCTCCCTTCCTCATCGGAAAAAGCGTGTTCTTAGATGTATGACGTGATAAATTAATCATGTTGTTATCAAGTTGTATAACAGTTTTTGTAGTCGGGAGAACGGAAATGGACATCTAACCGGCGCTTACTATTAATTAAAACGTTGCTATCTTTGATTTATGCATCATTGTATTATGGTAGACGCATCAATCACAGACGCGTATTTTCAATCTCCTTCGTTTATAACCGCAATTATCTTATCCTTGATGTATTTCCCGGTGTAAGCTGAGAAGTACGTTTTCTCATCTCTTATACACGCTTCGGTTAAAAAAAAAAAAAAAACGCCACTACTTAAATGTATCTGCAGAGACGTTATATTAGCCGTGAGAAAACTTTCATTGAAGTATGATCTACTTGACAGCACGAAGATACATGAGTATCAAAGAATTATGAACGCCTCGTTGATTTGATTTACAGTTGGCCGCTTCTTCCTACGTCTCGTTCGCTCTAATCTTAATCTTGTGTGGCTTGTTAACACATAACAAATACTACATGGGTATCTACTAATATATAGAACTATCTACGTTTACTCTTTTTGACGCGTCTTTGTAAAATACAAACCTGTGTTGGCGAAACTGGAAGCTTGAGCGCTGCTAAATGCTCCAGCGAAAGCTCCCGCGTGGCCTAAATTACCTCCGATTGATCCAGGATGACCGGAACCAATACCACTTCCAGGATTTCCGGCACTGCCAACGATTCCTGGAACTCCGCTGCTTGTTCCAACACTTTGCGGATTATTACCATAACTGCCGCTGTCAGACGTTCCACAACCAAAAATACCCAACTTGCATTGTGCCGGACTCGGAGAATTATTTCCTGTAAAGTAAAATCCATTATTAATTTCCATTGTGTACGGCGGAATTCTTCCATGAGAAACTTTTGTGCTTGCTTAATCACTACCTCCTGATGTTCCCGGTACAGAAGATCCATCAGGTCTGCCGTATGATGAACTACCCGGACTGCTGTTTACACTACCGGGAAATCCAAGAAAAACGTTTCCTTCAGGTTTCTTTTCTCCGAAGGGAACTTCGTTCGGATTATTTCCGATGTTTCCTCCCGCACTATCCAAGAAAATATTTCCTTGACCGATAGGTTTGGTATCTTCCTCTCCATAAGGAATTACATTTCTATCAGTAGCAGAAGCGCTGCTATAGGCAGGCTTAGGATTATTCGAACTAAAGTCGAGAAAAGGATTTCCTTGACCGAGCGGTTTAGTTGTTGTCTCACTCCACGGACGTGAAACATCGCTTTGAGGTCTGCCTATAAAATATATATTTTTACAGATCACACTTATATAAGAGTAAAATTTCTTTCTAACAATTAGTATATCTTATCAGTACCTGCTCCGTATAAAAATGGATTTTGAGGATTCCATTTCTCAAGACTTTCTGGGGATGAACCTGGTCCATATGCTTCTGCAATACTTGGAACATTGCCATCACCAGTTCCCGCGGGATAATATGTTTTGTTAACGCCACCTACTGCTTGATTACATCCGTGTATTGTTGGTGTATTATCTTTTCCGCTGCAACCGCCACAATTATAACTTCCGCAATTGCTGTTTCCTCCATGTGAACTAGTGACTTCTCCACAACTTCGGCATCCGCTTTCATATCCAGGCTGCTTCCCTGGCCACGTTCCACTTCCGGTTCCTGGATAATTACTAGGATGAGATTTAATTCCAGATTGTCCACTAGGCCAAGTTCCAGGTCCGCTTTCGAGAGGTTTATTAGGCGTAGATCCGTCTCCTGGTTTGCCGTATGATGGTCTATTATAACTTCCA
>NW_018020722.1:24730-77411 GCF_002006095.1 Pseudomyrmex gracilis
GTAGATCCGTCTTCTGGTTTTCCGCTGTATGGAGGTCTATTATAACTTCCAGGTCCACTAGGCCAAATTCCAGGTCCGCCTCCGAGAGGTTTGCTAGGTGTAGATCCGTCTTCTGGTTTTCCACTGTATAGAGGTCTATTATAAGTTTCAGGTCCGCCTCCAAGAGGTTTACTAGGCGTAGATCCGTCTTCTGGTTTGCCGTATGATGGTCTATTATAACTTCCAGGTTGTCCTTCAGGCCAAGTTGCACTTCCGCTTCCAGATGGCTTACCAGACCAAGTACCACTTCCTGTATCAGGATATGTTCCGTGAGGAGTAGTTCCATAACTAGGTTTAGTATGTCCTTTGACACCAGGATAACCTGAACCTGAACCATGTGTTGGCGTTGTACCATGCAATGATGTTCCGAGAGTACTGTGTGGACCAAATGATGTTCCAAACGCGCTTGCTCCAGCACTTGCAGTTGCGCTACTACTTGCAACACTAAAACCAGGTTTCTGTCCTGTTCCGCTAAAAGAACCGCTTGATGATACAGGACTCGATGTGCTCACATGATTGAATGGAGTTTTAGTTGTTCCAAATCCTGTATTTGATGCAGGAAATCCAGCATAAGAACCTGTAGTTCCTGGATGTTGCCAAGTATTAGTTCCACTTCCATAATTTGGTTTTGTAACACCCGGATAACTGCCGCTTCCAGTTGGAAATGTAGTTGGAGTTGGTAATTTTCCAGAACTAAATACATTACTTTGAACTCCAGGCGCAACTCCGGGAGTATAAGAGCCACTGTTAACATTAGATGGTAATTGATTTGGTCCTTGAGGCTTATTAACGTACGATGGTTGAGCATATTCTGGTTTATTGAAACCAAATGGCTGTTCCTTTTTACCAAAATCAGGTGTTTCTCCATGGGGAATATTTCCTGTGTTGGATGTCGCTTGTTTCAGTATAAATATGCCCACACATATTATATATAAATTTTTTTATAAAAAAGTACATATACATATTATATAAAATTTCTTAATTTAATTGGTACTGAAAAATGAAACAAATTTTATCACAAAGCAAAATGTGATTTTTAACACTCTTGGCTAAGAGATATGATACTAACCTTGATTGCAACTTAAACCAGATCCAGTACAACCTGGTGTACCAACAGGCGTAGTTCCGTAACCTGAATTCCAATTTGATCCAGGTTTACTACTGGACCCAGTATTTAAACTGTATCCTGGTGTATCAACAGGTTTCGCCGTTGTTCCGAAATTTCCACTATCATGTCCAGTATTCCAACTTGACTCAGGTTTCGGCGTGACACCGTAACTTCCAACAGGTGTGCTGTCACGACCCGTGTTCCAGCCAAGTTTTCCAGGTGGAGTAGAAGGAAATCCTGTGAATGATACACCAAATCCTGTATTCCATTTTTGTCCAAGTTTTTAACAAAAGTATTACCGTGTCCAGTATTTTGAGGTGCTCCGGGCGTAGATGGAAATCTACCAGGTGGTGCGTTCGATCCGGTTGGCGCAGTATTCCAGCTTGTTCCAGGTTTTGGTGTTGTTCCGTAACTTCCAGCCGGTACACCGTCATGCTTATCGCTCCAAGCAGGTTTCGGAGAAGTGCCAAAACCACTTGGCGTTGTTCCTCCTTGCCAGTTCGGCCAAGAACTTGATGTTGCGAACGCATTTGTAGTCACTCCGCCATATCCTGGCTTGGATGCAACAGATGGAGTATTCCAGCCAAACCCAGGTTTTGATGTGCTGCCAAAATTATCGGTTGGTTTTGAATATCCGGTATTTGGAATATTCGGTGAAAAAGAACTAGGATTAACTCCTCCTCCGGCTTGGATGCCATCATCAGTATATACGCCCGTAGGTCCTGTCTTCTGCACTCCGGGTGGCTGCAATCTTCTCTTGGGACCTTTGTTAGCTCCATCTGAGCCGTAATGATCGTGTTTGCCGGGCCTGTACTGACCGTCATCGCCGTCATCGCATTCATCTTCATCGACTTCGTCTTCTTCCTCCTCCGGCTCGTCTCGTTCCCAGTAATCGTCATTCTCCCATTTGCATTTAGAGCAACCATCACCGTTCTTATTATAGTCATGACCTCTGTCTTTTATTCCGTGATGATGACCAGCACCATCG
Organism: Pseudomyrmex gracilis; assembly: GCF_002006095.1. Taxonomy (NCBI): domain Eukaryota; kingdom Metazoa; phylum Arthropoda; class Insecta; order Hymenoptera; family Formicidae; genus Pseudomyrmex; species Pseudomyrmex gracilis. Next base: position 26,866 of record NW_018020722.1, read on the forward strand.
TGTGCCGAAGGTGTGTTGTATGATTTTGTATCGCGATTAGCGTCGTTGCCTTGAGGAAAGCCATAGCTACGAATTCCTTTATGTCCGTCATGAGTCCCAGAAAGACTACCGGTTTCTCCAAATGTCCCAGCAAACGCATCCGCGTTGCTTAGCGCGGATGCTCCTGCATATGCACTGGCTGATGCGCTGCCTAAAAAATATTTTTTTGTCACGTCAACGGTAAATTCCAAAACACTGTGAAATGAGTGTTATTATGATTTACTTAAAAAATTACAAAAACAGTAATTATAAGTGTAATATTAACGCAGTCTTATATAAATCTTGAACAATTTGTTTTTAGCAGAAAATATTTTACGTATAAACACAAATTAAAAAATTATCCTTTTTTATCTTTTTGTTCAGATCGACCTTATTTATATTTATACACGATATGTAAGTATCTGGTAATGCATGACAATAGTAATAAGAAAGGCCTTCACCGCTATTTATGAAGATGATTTCATGTATGTATAAAGAAGGAACTAAATGTACATACTGTAGGCGCCACTGATTCCTCTATTGTCTGTTGCATGTACGCCTGAAATATAAAAAACATGTTCAGATCACCCCAAATTCTATCCGCATGAACGAATTATAAAATTAAATTACACAATTTTGTGATCAAATACAAAATACGTACATTTACGTACGAACTTTTGATTTACTGATTACCGAGCTTTTAAAATTGACACATAATTTTCAATTTATGGAACAACGCACATGCGACTAATTTTTCGACTAATTTACATTTTGTTGATTGTTAAACAATATTCAAATTAAACATATCAAATAGATATAGCAAATAAAAAAACCAAACTCTCATCTAAATAAAAGCCTTTAATTTTATTACTTTTTTTTTCATGTCAACTTGATTTTTCACAAAACACAACATTTGCTAAAAAAAAAAGTCAAATTTTTCACGGAGCGGAAGGAAAAACTACCTGAGTTAAGAAAACACGCGCATACAAAGATTATCACCGGCAGAAAATACTTGAGATCGCCAGTCTGCGTATCGGTCATCTTGACTTTTGCGACTTGTTTTACCGGTTGCCTCGTGTACACTGCGACGCCGGTTGCCGCATAGTCATTGTCAGGAGTATCCTGATCGAAAGCTTTATATACACACGCATAAGGATACTTCAAGCAGTGAAAGGAACAAAGTGAATCCAAACCTTCGCTGCGAGCGATCACCGCGCGAAGGCAGCAAAATTCTCGGGATCGAACAAACATCGTACATGCATGTGTCGGACAATGAGTAATAATTGTTTCGCTATTACTACCACACCAAGCGAACAAACGCCTCGATTGATGCGTGCGCTATGTAATAAAAACCTGCATAACTTATAGTTTGAGAAGACGCGGTCCACCAGTCTGGCGTCATCGTTTCTTTAAAAGTTTCCTCGCGAGAGACTCCGATGCTCATCACGTTCGTACACATATCCTGAATGGCATGTTGTGGCGAACGAGTGGGTTGCAAATCCGCTCGCGTGGCTAAAATTCAAGAGAGAACTTTCAAATCCCCAGTTTATGTCTCTTTTGGATATTATCATGTACATCTATTATTTTTGTTAAATATAATTAATGTAAATAATATATACATTGACTTATATACCGTATGTTGCGCTATAGCTCACAAAATTGATATTCCAAGATTTTCGCATTTTTATTAACAAAAATATAAACAACTTTAATCGATCGAATTGAAACATTTGTTTCGATCAGACGATGACTGGTTTTTTGACGAATCATTAATATCAAAATAAAAATTCTTCTCGTATTATGCGCATACCGAACTTTGACGAAATGTCATAGAATTATATGTGGTCACCATTATACACGCGTGTGTAAAAAGAAAAAGAAGAAATCGCGGTTTAATTAATATAATACATTCGTGAGATGTATATTTTTGTATCTAAAATATGTGCGCGCTCATAGGCACGTTGGAATGTCGTGTCTTCTTTAAAGACGCCAATATCCTGGATGTTAAATACGATCGGATAATTGGGAAAATACAAAGTATAAAAATACTCGGCGCGCGCGCTACAAATCTCCCATATACATACCGCTGACTGATGCGAAGATGAGATTGTTATCATAACGAAGATTTCAATTTCCTTATTTACCGCAGAGATCCCGCATCCGTGTACCGGCAGATTAATATCACATGATCACAGTAGAACTCATTATACCGGAAATAGAAAAACTCTTGTACGAGATGCATGCAGAGGTGTTTTTCTCCATCGATGCGCGTAACAATAATTTGTTTGTTGAACTGAAAAAATGTTTTATGAAAATTCTCGCGTCAAAAACTTGCAAAATTCCAATCTGCATCTGTAATATATTATTGTATAGTTATTTATTTCTTATATTACACAAGAAGTGTGTATTTTTTGTAAATTTAACATCTATTACACAAATAAATTTGTTTCATTTATTTAAAAAAAAAACTTACCGTCGCGTGCAAAGATAAACATTGCTGATGATTTTTTTCAGACTTGTTTTTTTAAAAATTTCTTATCTCTCATTGTGAGTAAAAATGTCTGACTTGTCTCTTTTAAAATTCTGACTAATCCCATGGCTCTCAGGTCGAGTTTAATCTCTATTAAGTTCGCATCAGGAGAGACTAGAAATCGAAATATAATTATTCAATTGGAATTTAATCAAGTTGATAAAAGCTAAAACCTTGAGTTTTGGTAAATTTTGTTCTGATTGGTTCTTTGACCGGTTCTCTCTTTCCCGATTGGTTGGATGGTAGTGACTTAAGTTGGGTGGCAATACTTGCGCTTTTGTTCTATTCGGTTCTTACATCCGTCTCGGTCTACTTTTTGAGTGAGAAGCCAAAAAATTAGTTGACTCTCAGACAGACTAAAATTCGAATAGCAAAGTTAATTTGTCCCATCTTTTTCTATATTCAACTGGCCACATCTGCGGTAAGTAAATCGCACGCTTGTCTTTAAGTATCCTGTAGTTCTGTGTTTTCACACGTAGCTTCCTCACGAACTGGGATGCGTGTGTTCTACTTTGAAGCGTAGAGAAAGTTTTATATGTTGTGCCTTTTTGCGAGTATTTCTTCTATTTTATTAAGTGATAACTGTTCTAGGTACGTAACATGAATTTGATGTTCGATGTTTGTCGCGTAAAAGAAATTGGCAATTTGTGTTACAACACACAAGGCTTCGCCCATAAGAATCTTAACCTCTTATTCGGTTTCTTTTTCGCGTTTAACCTTGATAGGGTATCGCAATGCTACGTATGTGTAATTGAGCTTTTTTTGTTCTTTTTCTTCAGGATTGCAATATGGCAGATTCTGATGATGAATATGATAGAAAAAGGCGGGATAAATTCAGGGGTGAGAGAACTGAGTCATATTCGCGGGAGAGAAGAGAGGATCGCAGACGTGATGACTGGGTTGATAGGTATGTATAGATTATACATGTATGTGTACGTACGTACACATACATTTTGATCTTATTTTACAATTGTTCTTAACATAGTATAGAATCTCTTATTTTTTTATATACTTGTATAACTATATTAAAAAAAACCCATTGTAAGTTTGTTTTTATAATTTTGTTTTTAATTTCTTATAATTTTGTTATATATTATTTATTCTAGTTATACTAATAGTGTAATTCTTATAGGGAGTGGTCCAGTCGTCCTAGACAGCGTCCCGAATATCGAGAATATCGAGGTGGAGGTAGCGGAGGACGTGACCGTTACAGTCCCGCGAGATCTCAGGAAATGGCGCAGCCTTTGAAACGGATGCGTTTCGATTGGGACGACAGACCTAGATACGGACACGATTATTACGGCGGTGGAGGTGGCAGTGGTGGTGGTGGTGCCGGNGGCGGCGGTGGCGGCGGCGGCGGTGGCGGTGCCGGCGCTGGCAATTCTTGGAGTCCCGATCATTACGCACCACCTCATCATAGCAACCATCACTATGGCAACCATAGTAACAGCAACAGGTTTGTTTTTTGTCATTACTCTTTAGTTTATCTCTTTAAACTTTAGTGGAATACGAACGATAAATAATGAAAAGATCGGGATTTATGAAGTTTCTGCCAAAACGGAGTCGTTTGACTCCAAAATTGTTAGCTAAATTAAGGTAATAAGTTGTATTTATTAGGATAAAAGTTTTTTTTTGCGGCAAAAATGCACAGCTATTGTTAAAGAGAAATTTTATTTTTTGTGGAAATTTTTATGTAAACTGGATCATTATCAAACTTTATATCCATGATGTGTATATTATTTTCAGTCGAGAAGTAGCTGGTAATTTCAGTACTTCGAATGTTGAAACTCAACCACCTATGATGTCATTTAAAGCATTCCTTGGTACTCAAGAAGATACTATTACCGATGAAGAAGCCATTAAACGCTACAATGAGTACAAATTGGAATTCAAGAGACAACAGCTTAATGAATTCTTCGTTGCGCACAAAGATGAAGAATGGTATGTTAATTTTTTATTTATATATACATGTACACACGCGCACACACATTATATATGTATATATATACGAAATTAGATTTATCACGTCATATACAGGATTCACGTTTTATCATAATTTTTAATAAGTTATAAAATAGAAGTAATTTTTACAGTGGCTAAAAACTATTCTATTTTTTTGGTAACTGAATAAACCACACAATGTCATTGAGAGCACATGATTAAGAAAAATTAATAATGTGGCCACTGTAATAGAAATTATTATCAAATGCACAGAACTCTGTCCATGCATGTATGTATATAACTACATGCTTGGATAAGATTAAATAATTATTTTATAAATAATTGATGAAAATTGCAGAGATATACGATTATTGTAGCTAATTTCAAACAATATGACCAGCTTTGTCTATCCCTACAGCATATCGCCGCCATCGCCTTATACCTTGGGTCATCTCGCTCGTTTATTTTCTCGATCGATATTTTATGAATTTCGCGTTTCGCGCATCGCTGAAGACATAAGGTGCCTGTTAGGTAGCTAAATAAATTACGAGCTGGGCGCGCAAAGCCCAAACTTGCTCGTGTAGGCCGCGTTCTAAACCCGCTATTTATTTTTATCTTTAAGTACAATAATGTCTTTGTCGATAAATCTCTGAGTCGACCAGAAAACTGAATACGAGTAGAGATATGAGTACAGGTGAGGCTTAATCTTGACAATGTTGATTTTACCGTGTTTTAAGACATTTTTTAAGATGACACACATGCTGATTTTTATAATATATATATATAAATCATACAAACAATTCGCGTGGTTGAAAAAAAATGTTACTTGCAAATTGGAAATTGTTTTGTTTTACCAATAATCCGTTTTTTATTTGGCTACTTCTGTGCTCTTTAACTAAAAGTTTTTTTTAAATATTACACAAGATTTATATAAAAGTTTTTTAATATTACACAAGATTTATAGGTAGAAACATCAATATTATAATTGACAATTATAAAATGTTTATAGATATATATACATGCATGTCACAATGAGAAGTGAAGCAATAGATATTCTGATCTTGTGTTTTTACTTCTACTGTGCATCGAGAAACTATTTTGCAATGGTTCACGTATATCTCATCTATACAGACCGTATATCTCCAATTTTATTTACATTTTTATTCGTATATCGTCTTTAAATTACAGAACTAGACTACATCATTGAATTTATACGTGTGACTCTGTTCAAAACTGGTATAATAATCATTGTACAAAATATCTTTGTAAGTTTTTGTTTACTGATAATTTTTTTATTGATTGCCAGGTTCAAAATAAAATATCATCCTGAAGAATCGGTGAAGAGAAAAGAAGAGCAGGTAGCAGCATTAAAGGTAAATGCAATGCTAAAGAGAGAGTATATAATATATTTGTGTGTGTAAGATAATATATTGTTTATAAAATTTTTTTAACACATGTACATAATTTGACTGAGTGAATTCATGATTTTTTCAGAAACGCGTCGACGTTTTTATGGACTTGCTAGATTCGAAGGCAATAGATAAAGTGTCGATTGATGCCGATCAAGCGGACGCATTGCTGTATCTTTTAGATGCGGTAGTTATCAAGCTGGAAGGAGGGACGGAAGAAGATTTGCAGGTTTTGAGTATTAAACCACCCAAACCTATGATAGCTAAAGATGTTTCCAAGGAAAAAGAAGATAACAAAGCTAAATCTGTGACAGAAAAGAAACCTGAAAACAGGTATTTTTTGTATAATATTAAATTATACAAAATAGGGTTTAACAATAAGATCAATTTTAGTAATGTGCTCATTAAATTTTTTTTTTTTTATATATATATATATATATAGCGCTAGTGACGAAAACAAAATGGATGACGTGCAGACCGAAGAAAAAAATGCCAAAACTGACACTATTCATGTTAAAATCGAGAACGCGGAAAAATTATCAAACAGCAGCAGCAGCAACAGCAGCAGCAGTAGTTCTTCCGGTAGTGACAATAACAAACCGGATACAGCAACAACAGAAACTCGTAAGTACAAAACTAAATTAATATTTTCTCGTGCGATTATCACATTTGTGTGTCACTATATAAATTATGCGAATATATTAGCTGCTACTGTAAAAGTGGAGACCGCTAACGAGAAAGGGGCGGAAGAAAATGCCAATGAAAAAGACGCTAAAGAAGAAAATCAGGAAGACAAAACGGAATCAAAACCTGCCAATAAAACGTCTACTATCGAACCAGAAGCGGTGATTGATTTAGCCAGTGAAGACAAAGACAAAGAACCGAGAGCCTTACATAAAACGAGCAGTATCTTCCTTCGTAATTTAGCTCCGACTATCACCAAAGCAGAGGTCGAAGCGGTTAGTTGCGATATTATTTATTAAATCTAATTCGTTTTTTAATTGTATTTTTTTGCATTATTGTGTAATTTTAATTTAATATTACGTAATTAATCGGATAGATGTGCAAACGGTTTCCTGGATTCTTACGTGTGGCTATAGCAGATCCACAACCAGAAAGACGATGGTTCCGCCGTGGTTGGGTATCTTTCAAGAGACAATCAAATATCAAAGATATTTGTTGGAGTTTGAATAATATTAGAGTACGTGTTGTGTTATGCGTGCTGTTATCATTCAACGATATCAGGAATAAATAATTTTTATTTTCATTTTACTGTTATTATTTACACAGCTTCGTGATTGCGAGCTCGGTGCGATAGTGAACAGAGATCTGTCGCGACGAATTCGATCGGTAAATGGCTTGACATCTCACAAACAAATAGTTCGGCACGACATCAAGCTCAGTGCTAAAATTGTTCACAATTTGGACAATAGAGTAGGGTTGTGGAAAGAGGAGAAGAAGGATGAGAGTGCAGGAAAACAGGAAGAAAATAAGGAGAACAAAACCGATCAAAGTACCATTGAGATTGAGCAATCTGTGAGTAAAAAAGTTTTGTCTGAATAAAAAAAAGTATTTTTATGGTTTTTTTTTACGATTTGTGCACGAATCCAATTCTTGTGCTATTATTTAGGCTTTTGGATTGTCATCTAAAAATCCAGTATTGAAGAACATAACAGATTATCTGATAGAGGAAGCTTCAGCCGAGGAGGAAGAATTACTAGGTATGTCGGGAGAACAAGAAGAAGGTCAATTGGGTGACGGAGACAGTTCGATCGAGAGGGATCCAATTTTGATCAAGGTAAACCAAACGCATAACTCACCTGAAGTTATTAATTAATCTGATTATGATTATAGAAAATTCAATAAATTTATGTTTCAATAAACATATTTTTTTGTGCGTTTCAGGTATTGGATAGACTATTGCTGTACTTGAGAATCGTTCATTCGGTCGATTACTACAATCATTGCGAATATCCGAACGAAGATGAGATGCCAAATAGATGTGGAATAATGCACGTGAGAGGACCGGCGCCCAGCAGCAAGATTTCCAGTGCGGAATTATCGGAATATTGTCGTAATTTCGAGAGCAAAATGTCTGCTTTTCTACAACCGATAGCCACCTTATCGGTCGAAGAATTCGAGAAACTGGGCGCTAAAAATGCCGAAGCGTATCCTTTTTTTAAATGTTTTTAAACGCGTTCATGTACAATGTGCAAAATAATTGATAAATGTTTATTATACGTATTGTGTATTTCCTTAATACGCACATATAAACAGTGAAGTCGAGAAATTCGTTCAAGCCAACACCCAAGAATTGTCAAAAGACAAATGGCTATGTCCTCTTAGCGGGAAGAAATTCAAAGGACCCGATTTTATTCGCAAACATATTTTCAACAAGCATTCTGAAAAAGTTGCTGAAGTAAAAGCGGAAGCTGAATATTTCAACAACTATCTGAAGGATCCGAAAAGACCTCAGCTTCCTGAACATCCTGGTAACAAGGTCCCACTAAGAGAGCCACGCGATACTTTCTCTTCATATCCGAACTCGTAAGTACAAAAGTTAAGAACGAACGTTATTTTACTAATATGTGAAATTATATTGTAATAATTTTAAAGAGCAAGTTTTTTTGTTTTCTTCCGTTTGTGTGATTTAAAACTTTAATCGGCCAATTTTGACTAACGTATAATGAGGGCAACGTCGTTAAGATACATTGCAAATTTGCAATTGTTTTTAGATTTGCCAATTACGGCGGTGGATATGGCGGCAACCGTGGCGGTTATGGTTCCGGCTACGGCGGGGGATTTGGTGGCGGATTTGGGGCACCGCGATCTAATCGTGGCGGATTTGCTCGAGGACGGTAAGACAATCCTTTTTTTTATGTTCCGATGCGGAATAATAATCAAATGTGTTTGTTCAGATAATCATAAAGAGGACTTGCACAGGTGTACACTCAATTATGTGTTACGCACACTAAAATTATAACAAAAATTTTGATAAATTTTCTTAAATTGCGCCACATATTCTTGGCCCTTTCGAATCAATAGACTGAAACGTAGTGACAAAATGTTTTAGGCTCGCCCCGGATACTGACTCAAGACCTATTATTACTTATAATGACTTGGACCATCTAGACATGGACATGTTCTAAGTTTAGTTAAAATCTACGCAAATAATTTGCAGTTAGAATCAATAAGATCGCTCGTTCTATATTACAGGTTCTATTAGAACAATTCCGATATCGGAAACACACTTAAAAGAAAGGAATGTCGTTGCTCAAAACACGATATTTTATACTTTATTTATTTTTTATACTTATTTAAAAACCACACGTATCCGTACAGTACAACTTCCAATTATTTGGATATGCGACTATCTGAGATCGAGTTCCATCCGAAAACTCAGATTTATAGTATTCGAAGATATTCGGATAATTTTTTTTGAAAACTTTTATCAACAGTATAAATTATTTCAAATCTGAATTTAAAAAAAATTCGTCATAACATCAGATTTGAACAAATCTTTAGTCTTATCGTATATATACTTTTCTATTGAAACGATTAAGTGTTCTAATAGCTTAATTAAATTTTTTACAAAATTAAAAATAAAAAATTTGAACGTCGATTTTACATTCTAAGTCTAAATCTCAATCGGGGGTTGTAAATTTTATGACATTTTATCAAATAAACACGTATTTGCATATTATTCGAACGATGTTATTTTATTTTATCCCAATTCCATTTAAATCCTATGTCCGGTTGGTCGTATGTCATACAAATTTTGAAGATGTCAAACGAAAATTCTGTATATAATAGAAAACAAATATGATAAGTGTAAAATACTATCTTCTTTTACTATATTCTTACTTATGCTAATAAATATTTGCAGTGGCGGTAGCGATTTCCGACCCATCATACATTATCGAGACCTTGATGCGCCGCGAGAACCGGATGAATTCCTATAAGATGATCACGTTAAGAGGTATTATTACTACTTGACACAAAGATATATAGATGTAATATGTTTAGAGAATCACACTTGAAGCTTCTTCAACGTTACATTTTTTTATATATAACAGTATTCATAAATGTATGAATATAGCATACTTGTGTCCATATATTTAAATAATAAACTTTTGGCCAAATAGTACATTTATTACAATATTGGAGTAAATATATTATAATATTATTGGAATAAATTCTATTGATTTTTTCACAACTTTTGATAAAAGTTTATTTTCCAAGAGAAGATAGATTTTGAGTATAAACTCTCTTTCAAGTTTATACATATAAAGGAACAAATTAAAAAGATGATTGGTGCTTCGAGACTATAAAATTGAGTAAAATTGTTTGACATACAGAATTTATGAAATTACATACCGAGCAAACAAAAAACAAAAGGCAAATAATAAAATCCAATTTGAAGGAATGTACAATGTGCGTGTGAAGCGTGTGAAACCTTGCGTTACATATATAAATATATATGTATGTACTTCATAAGTATATCGACATTTTACAAAAAACTTTATTTTAACGTGAAAAGACGTTAGCAAAAATTGAAAATCGCTTAATACTTTTCTTATGAGATTGTAAGAAAAGAAGTACAAAATTGCTTTATATAATTTTGATATACTTTATAATTTGTAGGATAGAAACTACATTATAATAAACTATATAGTGGGACACACACACAATAAAAGGATTACAAATGCTACATTGTGTATGTTACTTTTTTTACCATAAAAAAAAAATGAAGGAAGAAAGATAAGAAAAAAACAAATTTTTTTTTAACACTTAGGTAATCTAAGTTCAGTATTGTCATGTTTTACATATACGTATATATATATACGTATTTATACAACAACGCTATGTACACATTACATACAATTACAAGTATATAAAATACTGACATTTGATTTTTTTTTTTTTTTTCACATTTTCGTGATCGTCGGCAATGTCTTCTCTTATAAATAAAATATTAAAATCGATATTTACAATATGTTTCGTCCGAGCCATCCCCGCAGTCGTCGATTTTATTGCATTTTACTCGTTTCGAAATACATCTACCGTTTCTGAAAAAAAGAGTGCGAAACATATTTTTAATTATATACACGATGAAAGCTTGAAACGCGAAAGATCAGAAGTTTACAAAAAGAATATTATATTCATTGTGCCACGTCTTTCGGTTTTTAATTGCAACTAGTTTGAACTAAAAATACAGAAAAAAAAAACTATTTGTATATCTCTCTTATTTATTTATTTTTTTGCTTACTGGCATTTAAATTCATGTTTGCTGCATCGTCCGTTGCATCCTTGAGGTTCGTCCGATCCGTCGTTGCAGTCTGCTAGCGCGTCGCAGAAGCGTTCTTTTAATATACACTCTCCATTACCGCAAGTAAATTGATTTTCCAACGGGCAGGCTAAAACGGAGATGCGCAAATGTAAAAAAAGTCAAACCCCTGTGTGGTTCAATTGTTTAGTTATTTTTTTCTTCTAAAAACAAATTTTATAATTTTTGTACAAGCTTCTGAAATTTGCGAAACATGCTACACAAACTTTCTGCTATCTGTCTGACATCTCGCATAGAAGTGTAAAAAAAAAAAAAAAAATGTGTGTGTGTGATATCAGCATGCGCGACAGACGTGCATAGTTTTGTGTAAAATACGTGCACGTGTCTCACAAAAATAAATAGATATATATGTACTTACACCGACCGAGACGACCTACAAAAGAAAACAAAGAAAAAATATGAAAAGCAATAATCGAGATATTCTGCTCTACGGATAATAGTAATGCGTGTGGTGTGTTCTATTCTACATATTTCAGTCAGAAAAACTGAAAGAGATTTTTCTACGTTTCATACAATCAAACAAATTTTCGATCTCAAATATACTTTCAATATACATAATCGAAGCCTGCTTGCGCCGACACAAACCGCTGACACACACACTCACCTATCGTGCAATTAATCTCGTCGGACGCGTCCCAACAGTCGACCTTTCCGTTGCATCTCAGATTCAGCGGCAGGCAGGAAGTCTCGTTACCGCACCGAAAGTGTGTTTCGAGATTGCAGGCTTGAAAAAGAAAAAACACGTACAGCTGTGTGTCACATTTTCTGCTTGCTACTTTGTTTACATAATTCGCGCTTCGAACGCGAACATTAATTATAGCGAGCAAGCAATTGTTTGATTGATTACGTGTGAAGTTCGATATGTTACATTGCGCACGCGGAACGTATGATCGATGCAAAATATCGAAACACCTGTAACAACCTCTTCTCCCTTTCTCTCTCGAAGCCTCGCAAATAATAGCAAAGCAGAAAAGCCGATATAACAGAAAGTTATAGGTCATTTCGAACTGGGGCAGCGTGTTTTACAACGAGAGAGAGACGAGAGTCACAAGCGGATAAACGCAATCGGCTTATGACACCCTACATATTTCAAAACTACAAATAAAAAAAGAATGATCGTTTCTCTCTTTTTCTCTTTTATCTCTCTTTTTAGATTATTAGACGAAATATATTAATTTCGCACAATAGTAGAAAATACGTCGCGATTTGATGTGATCTCGTTATTTCTTGTTATACACCTACCGCAATTGTATTCGTCCGAACGATCGTGACAATTCATCTTCCCGTCGCAACGGTACTCCAAGGGCAGGCACATTGAATTGGTACAGGTCCATTCGTTGTCTTGGCAGTGATTGATCTCGACGCATCTTTAATATAAAATATATATTATTTAGAACAAATTAATTTATATCATCAGAAACTTTAACTCGTCTAATATTTACGACAGATCAATCACAAGTAAATATCAACGAACTTGAAAGCATCCACGTCGAGGCGATGGCACTTCTGTTTATTGATGACGCACAAACCACCACATCCGGTAGGATCTCGGGAGTCGCGGGTGTTTCTGCATATCGGTACTTCCTCGTCGACGAGAGCAACGCACACCTCGCCCCCGAGGCAATCGTCGCAATATCGCGTCGCATTAACTACCTTCTGACTCGCAGCTTCCGTTTCCGCACCTGTCGTCGGTGAAGCGCTGCTTGCCGGAAATGACGGCTCGTGCACAAGGGCGCTCACGACGAACACGTCCGCGCTTACGGTTGTCATCGTCGTCGTCGACAACGTTGTTTCGATCATCGGATTCGGCTTCTCGTTCACGGTTATCACCGGGGGGATTGTGATCGGCTCGCCGGATGTAATGTTCTGCCTCGTCGATCTGCTCGACGACGACGACGACGACTTCAGGTACTGCTGGATGATTTGAAGTTTTTCCGGTTCTGTAAAAAACCGTGACGCGCGCGATCGATTATTGCACAGTTTGAAAAATCTCTCGTCAAACCGGGTTCCTACCGAGACGGAAATACGAAACTATAAATACGTATAAAGTATCGATCGCGCATCGCGAGCTGAAGTCAATGAAAAAATATTTTCTTTTTCTATCGTTTCGTGTAAAAATGTGAGCAAAGCATATGGTAATTCGTTAAGATTGTCGAGTTTATTTAAATTTTTTTCAGAAACAAAGCAACTTTCGCTTTTTTGTATCGTGTGACTCTCTGTAAGAGTTGAAGAAACGATTCGGGGAAAGACTCTTTTCAGGATTCCAGACGAAACGTTCAAGAAACGCAGACACGGTCATTGGCTTTTGCCACTTTTCATCACGACGCGACATTTTATGTGCCATGTGACCGGCTCGATCGACCGTGCAGAAACGCGACCGAAGGAAACGTTCTGTTGACCCCGCGGTTAAATTCATCTCGTCCGAGGCAATTGCTACGCTTCGTCGGAATTAAACCTCAGAGTCTTTCTCGCCATCGAGAGAGCCTCGGTTGAAAATTCAGTCTCGAGCTTGGACGCGAATTTTACTTTGTAAATTCACGATAAGGCGGTATATAAGCAAGTGCATCGTTTACTCCTGGCCGATATAGGGTGTCCTGGCACGCAATCCTTGATTGCGGCAAGGGTTCGCAAGATAAGGGCGAATTCGATTCTCGCTTGAGAAAATTATTAGAAAAACAATTGCACAAAGTTTCTTCCGACTGTTGTTGTTTTATAACGAAAAGTACATGCAAGAACCAAAATGAAAAAGATCATTTCGTTTGCGATAAAAAATTTTCTCACTGTAAAAAAAAAATCAATAATTTTGTCTCATAATATATCCGTGGCTCAATTTGATATATTTTAGATGGGTGGAAGATGAGTCAAAATACACACAACCGCGCGAGCGCATGAATGAATTTAAGTATAAACTCCTAAATCAATCAACATTGAGATCGCGCGATTAATCCATCTGGACTGAAGACTGATATTTCACGTGGCAAATAATTGCGCCGCGTATTATCTAGTGAACTCATTTCTAAAGTTCCATTTAGACGTGTCAGTCAAGCTGCTGTTCACGTGATATAAAAGAAAGATTACAACGAATGTCTCTCTTTTTTTTCTTCTCAAAAGAAGGTGTGAAGTTAACAAAGAAGAAAGAATTGGGATTAAAAAAAAATCTCTAAAACCAAATCGAATCAAAAAAATCAAAATTTACCAAAAACGATATATAACGCGACACCAGCGACTCCCAACAGGATCAACACGACGACCAGCAGAGGTATGAGCGAGCTGGAGCATCCTGATGCCTTCAAGGGACGAGCCAGGTGTAACGTCCACCCGCGACGATGTTTGTCCAAACGCGCCGGATGTGGTGGCGGATCGTTTCTGGCGCTACGACGTAGATTAACGCGGTTCTGCGAGGTCGGAGTGTGCGTTCGCACCGGCAGGGAATAGGCTCTCTGAAAAAAAAAAGATTGAAAAAACTACTTTTTTTCAATCCCTAAATAATTCAAGAATATTCAAAAACTTAATTGCGCGCAATTAAACCTACTTATCTCTTATTTATAAAAAATAAATAAATATACTAGATCGAGAGAGAAAGCCGAACTTTCTCTTCAGTTTTTCGCGCATTTTTACGTGCATTTACTTAGAATACAACATTAGTCGTAAAAAGACTAACGGCTCGGATGTGACGTAACAGTGACGAAAATTTTCGAGAGACCGTGGATTTATTGTAAATCGCGTCTCGTTGTAATTTTTGCTAACTGTCCGACGCGTCGCTCACCGAACGCCGTCGCGTTTACACGCGGGTATCTATAGATAGACGTCGTTTTCCGACTTCCGTTCCGTTTTGTTTCTTTACGCCGACACCAGGCCAGACACGGCGGCGGTTTCTTCTTTTTTCTCTCGCTCCTGTCAGCTCCGACGGAAGAACCGAAGAAGTCGCGGACGACCGGGCGGCGGTGTGTAAGTCGTTTCTGCGAGAATTCGTTCAACAACGGCGCCGACGTACGCGCAACCAAGATTGAAGACGCTGCTTGTTATAATTTCTCTGCTTCGTCTGTTTTTTTGTTTTTTTCGCTCTATTTATCGCTCACTCTTTAATCATTTTGGTACTTTATTTGCCGCTCGCTTGCCGCCCAGGATGTCTAAATTTAAATATATCTCACAACAAGTCTCTCTTCGACGCACAAAAACCGGCCCCCGTGCGATACGGATATCCGGTGAATATATATATTTTTGGATAATTTCTCTATTAGTTCTTATGACGCACGCCGACGAAAAAAAAAATGTTTCTTATATATAAAATCTTTTTTCCGGCAAGTTTTGTCATTTTTTATTGCGAAATTTTTTTCCACATCGCCAGAGAATTTTCTGTTTTTATTTATATAGTTTTAGTGACATCTTGAATTACAGCGGACTTCTTACGATTTCCTTAGCGCTGTTGTTGAAGACGTGGGGAACGGCAGTTCTCACAAGTCTAAATTATCTACACATAAATTAAGAGATCTTCAAAGTGAAGTCACACCTGCGCATCTATATTTATCAACGTTCAAGTATAAATAAAATTCTAATGTCATGTCGTCGCGCGTACGTATTTTTTTTTTTTATAAGTAAGAAAGAAAATCGCTCTTTAATCTTTTTTCTCAAAAGTTTGAGAAAAGCTTCAAACGTAATAATATTCACACTTTTTAACGCGTTTACTTTAAAACCGTGTTCTGGCACGAAAAAAAAAGGCAAATAAGAGAAACGTTCGTGTGTTATTAACAAGAGACTTAAAAGTTCAAAGGTTGTGTTCGTGAAAAATCAAATAAAACGGACTTTAAACCTCATTTAGGTTGATTTAACTTTCAATCGTTGCTAATCAAGAAACACATTGGCGGCACGCGCGGCAAGAAAGGAATTGTCACGTTATGTAGACTCTGCGGGACGTCGTCAAAGATGCCAATCGATCCCCGCTTTTTCAGTCACGAAGTCTTTTAAAAAAGACGTTCTCTCTCTCTTTCTTTCTTTCTCCTCTCTTCGCGCTCGTTCGTGCGTACGCATTCGGCACGAGCGGCCGTGCACGTGCTGCAAAGCGGTGACGCAATACACGTTTCCATTCACTTAAACGCGGGGCTTTATGTTTGTGGCTATGCGTGTGTATGTATATTTGCCAAACGCTATTATGTTCTTTCTCGCACAATGAAGAAATTGATGACGGGATCGAAAAATATAATTATACTCATCATCTCTGATTCTTAAGCTCAAAAACTTTGCGTTTAAAAATTTGTTTCTCACGATTGACGACTTTTAAACAAAAACTGTTACACATAAAATATGTACGTGTGTAATGTTACAACATATACATATATTTATATGTATAATATACTCGTGTAGAAAAAGTTTTGTTGGCTGTGATTATTATTCCGATATTTTCTTCGGTATTAAAAAATCAATAGTTTCACGCCAGAAAACGTGGCATGTGAAGAACCATCGGAACATCACACCAGCTTTTCTTCTGTGCCTGTAAGGGAAGAAATTTTACGTTTCGGTTAAATTCTACGGGATAGCGCGAACGCAGTCCCGACTACCAAAAATTTTATGCCCGAGATACCCACTTTAGGGGTATTCGCAGGGGTCAGCTCAACCGTAGTGCAATGGAAGAGCCTCACCCTGGAGGAACCGCCTTCTTGATCACGGTAGCCTCTGCACCAGGTAAGTATGCTTTCCCGGCCACGGGATACCCTCATATAGCTCACGTGCAACTTTTCATCTATGAGAAACCAAATCCAGTGTGGAAATACGCCACGTAGCGGCCAAACGATTAACTAAGCATTCTGGTAGCAGTTAAATCGAAACTAATCCGACAGTGGTTCTTCGTTTACATCATTTTCTGAACTCGTAGCAAGCGCGAGTATTTTTGTTAACGCACTACAATTGCTAACAAATGTTACTTTAAATTAAAAGCGCGTGATTCATTTCCCCATATATTATATAAATAAATATATTATATATTTATTTATATAATATATTTAGTATATTATATAAATTTCTTCTTTTCTAATAAACAACATTCGTGTGGATCTCATTACAATTACACACTGTTTTGAAAGTTTTATGTACACTCGTGATTCAAATCGCGACCTTCCGGTGTACATTTTCAAAATAAAATTACTTTGTGTAATTTACACTTGATGGTATTATTTGTACGCACGTTATATTATATGTATTCTTATTTAAAATAAGATTTAATTAAAAATATTTTTCCACACAATAAATAAATAAATATATTTAAAAATATATACGTGTATATATTTTAAATAAATTTTTTTCTAAAAATAAGATTGTTTTTAAATTTGTACATAAATTTAAAAAAAGAAGAAGAAATTGTATATAAATTTGAGAAAGGAAAATATCTAAATTCAAAAAAAAAACTCTGTGCTCGCACACCTGCAAGCGTAACTTACCTGAAAAGGATTCTGATCTTTGATGTCAGTGTAAAATATGGGCAAATCCTTGGCGTGGCAGCGATCCTGCGAGTAAATCGAATTGATCCTCATGTCGGTCCCCAGCAACTTGTTCCGATTATTTTCCGCGTTCATCAGAAAATCGTTTTCCGTCGAGCGCGGTCCGGAATTTGTTTCGGTCACGAAAAACGCGTTCGAGGAACTTTTGGCACTGATTTCACGAAGACTCATCCTGTCCGTCATCGGATAAACCTTTATGCTCTGGGGTTTCAGAAGCGATTCCCGTAACAAAAATCCGGACGAATCTTTTTCCCGATGATTGTTCTCGTTATCCCTCAGGATCGCGTCTTTGCTCGACTCGTCGAGCTTTTCGCAGGAACTCGCATCGGTCAATTTGTTTCTGCAATGCTTGCAATCCTTCTTCCTGCGTCTGCGTTTGCGATCTGATTGCATCAATGTATTGTCACGTAATAAATCTTCATTTTTCTGAGATGACACACCCTCCGTCGAAACGTTTTCGGGAAGAGACGTCGCAGGATGATCGCAGGACTTCCCGCAAGAATTCTCGGAATTCTCATTCTCGTTCGTTCTGAACTCCGTTTGCGACGTGGAGTTCGCGCTTTCGCGATTCGTGCTGATCGTGGGAGATGACAACTCCGTCGAACTCCGTTGATACGATTTGTCATTTGACGATTCGTTGATCCAGTCTTGTCTGGCGGACTCAGCTGATCGGCGATCATTGTTGTTGTTGCGAGACTCATCGAGAAAGGATATCCGCTCGGAGGAGTCAGGAATGTTCGTCGTCGTATCGGTGGAAATGTCCTCGTACACATGACCCTCGGGATGCGTCGAGTTTCTTGCAAGGTCGGAATCGCTGTCTTTCACGCGTGAATGATCCTTCTCGTAACCTTGGTTCTCCATCTGAAACTAAAAAAAAAAAAACAAAGACAATATATAAGAATATAAATATTATAACATTAAATTTGTGGCGTGACCATTACGACACAATTTCACATCTTGTCATTAAAAAAACGAATTGCTTTTAAGTAAAAAAAAAGAAAAAAAACACTTTTAAAATAGCTGCTCTCTGCGTTTCCTCATCTCTCTTGTTTCCACATCAAAATTAATTCCCGAATCGTAAACGCAAAAAAATAACTGCTATATTGACCTTCATTGCGTATCTCGTTATGCGTATGTCCTTTTTATATAAATACGTCCACGCGCAGAGTTCATTATCTTGGAAAATATGTCCACGTGTAACCCGGCTGAGTGCGCCTCACAAAAGCAAAGGGAAGAAAATGAAACGAGGAAAGCGAGGGAAAATGCAGGTGGAGAGGAAACGGGTTTTTTTCGGACCTAGATCCTACCTGGCGCGACGATCGTAGACCGGATCTACCAACGTCTTTTCTGTCGCATTATAATGGTCGATCTGCCGAATTGTTGAACACGTTCTACGCTCGTGATCATTGCGAGTGTGCTCAGTATAAGCTTACCCTATATAAGAAGAAGATAAAATAAATCGAGCTTGTTAGGAAACATCCACACGATTGTCGCAATTATCGCGACTTGACTCTCCGATTGATCCCTGCTGGGCGTGTGACGTCATTTGGACCGCGCGCCTTTAAAGGATATGTCGTGTTTATTCTTCATTCATGATACGCGTCTGGTGATACACGCTTAGATTATTTCCTCACACAATCTCCGCATTTAATAAACTTCTTTCTTCGAAGAAAAAAATAGAGCAAATTTAATCCTTCATTCACCCGCTACATTGTGTGTTTCGCATCTTTACAATCTCGGTAAAAAATACACGCGCGTACATATTTGACGGCATAAAATTCTTTTGAATTTTATATTTCGACGTCATAATTGTATAAAAAAATATCGCATATTTATTCTCTGCTAAATACTCGACGAAAAAACTAAATTTCATTTATTGTTAGTCTCTTTCGCGGGTTATTGCGATGTCGAATTTTTTACGTCGCTCAATTTTGATTTTCGATGCGACCTTAATGCATCCGTGAAACGTTTCACGTCCGCATTTCAATGACGGAGCAACCGGCTGCGAAGGATGCGTTCGCGAGGTCGATACGCGCGGACCCGGCTCGCATAGAGAGCTCATTCATTAATAAATACAATTAGCGCGTCGCCGGCGAAATGCCTCGACGGGCAATCGCCCGCAATTCGTCGGTATTCGTCGCGTTAGACATTAAATTTGATTATATTAAAAATTTTAATTTTTTAGTGCAAAAAATGTTCGACGACAATCACATTCTGCATTTCGTATATTCTTGCAGTCATTTTTTCGAATGCACATTCAACACATATAGATAGATAATAACCAGAGAAAAAAAAACTAAGAGAAGAACAAAGTGCCTTTTGATCCGGACGGCGTTAAGAAATCAATCGCGGCGATGATTTGATTAAATTCAATGCTGATTCAGCAACGATTGCGCGCGATGACGCGCCGGAGAAACGGAATTGCGACAACCGTGTTTTATCTACCGTACATGATACCGCAACGTATATTGTATACATTGTATTCGTATAAGGAGAGTATTCGTCATTGTCGAGTGACGCCAGAGAACATTTTAATAAGCGACGTACAGGTACACGTACATACATTATTCATACGTCGATGTAACCGCAGGCTACAAAAATCTCGTGCGAATATTTCTCATTTTTTCAACGACAAAATGTCTCCGACCGCAACTTCCGATAGATATCAAAAATACGAATAGCCATTGTTTCATACTCTCTTCTGTTTCCGTTTTAAAGAAATGATAAAACTATAATTTTCTTCCCAAAGAAAATATTCTGACATGTTAAAACAAGTCTAATACAATTACGCAATATTGTAACTACGTACGTTTTACGCACACAAGTTATCAAGTTGGGAACAGATTTGTTCGCTTTTTTTTTTACGCATAAATTTTTTTTACACACACGTTTACACTCTTATAGCTCATAATTGACGTGGGATAAATTCAAACGCACAGACGTGCGCGATATGTACGCGCGCACACATCACGTCAGAGAAAGAGACAAGACTAATTTTAAAGTCTGCGGGCAAGCCTGGTTACATATCGCATATTTCGGTCACATCAAAGTACCGACATGTTTTTTACACTGATATAAAATGCTAACTTGTTATTTGTTTTCTTTCTCATTTAAACACACAGACATTTCTACATATTTTAATTTTATACTCAACTATTCATACATAATACAATATACTTTTTGCAAAATAGTTCGCTTAAAGAAATAAAGACAAAAAACAAACAACTTTAGTTCGACATGTTGAGACTTAATTTTTTTTAATTTTTAGCTACTTTTTTTGTTGACCAAGTATGTTGTTTATAATGCCGTATGATTACGCGTCAATAATGTATATATGATAAAAAAAAAGAACAAGTCTTGTTCCACGTTAGGCTTATAACGTATGCAGAAAACACGTCTTATTATTGCATTTGTGAAACCGCGCACGTGAGGATGATCTCTCTGCTTCTTACTTACTATGTAAGAAAGAGAACCGAGGGACGCGAAAACCCTTTCTTTTTTCTTCTCTGCGTTTCCGACGATACACATTCAATAAGCTATCATTAAAGTCATTATATTCGATTGCGGTTGTTTCCCCTGTGTCGGACGTACTTTTCATAAGCCGACCTCTTCCTCCTCAAATTTTTTTCACATGAAAAACTCACATCCATCACGCATTAGTTAAAATGTTTGTGTTCCCGACACAAAATTACTGCGAGAGAGATCGTTTTCAAATTTGTGAGTTTTTTTTTTTTTTTTAACACGGAGTACGACACAAGAATCTGTACAAAATCTTACAATAAAAAAAATCGATTGAATTAAAATAATTAAATAATTCGCGCGCGACACCCTCGAGAGAAAAATTCGAATAAACGCGGATGCGCGGTGTTTTTATATTTATACACACCAGTGAAATATTCACAGAGCGTAGCGAAGGACGAAGGACGAACCGTCGTCGGAAGCAGGGGGTTATTCTCCTCTCTGTGTTCGCATTCTCTTCTAATAGCGACTCCGGAAGCCACCGCGAGCTCACTTATAGCTATGAAAAACGCATTACTCGCGAGTAACGATAATTATGATGTATCAACCGGCTAATTACCTTCCGTACTTCTTCAACGAAAATAAATGTACAAGATGTTTCAGCCCTACAAAATCGTGAAGCTGAAGTCTCGAGAATAAATTAATTCTTTACTCCGAGAAGCGTGTAATATTCTAAGAGAGAACGAAATATTGTATTTTCTCTAATTGTGTTAAGAAATTAACACAATTAAACAAAAAAGAGACCATCTAATAAAAAACATCTCTACAATTATGTATTAAAAAAAAAAAAACATAGGAACGTGCGGTAAAAAAAAAAAAAAAAAAAACTATGTGGAAGAACTTCAGAGCGGATTGGTAGTTTATGAAAGTCCATTAGAGTAACCAGGGACGTTGCGTTATAATTTAGAAGCTGTAATGAGCGATATTATCAATAAACCCCCCCGAACACAACGGCAAGACTGTGGCGTCGCAGGCGCCGATCAGTCGGCTCTCCGCGCGTACCGGCTCTAATGCTTAATTACTTCTCATATATGCTTGTAAGGATGCCGTCTCTTCTTACGCCAAGTGGTGTCCAATTTATCTCACAGAACGAGTTAAACGACTCGCCGAAGAAACGCTTCTGCCAACGCGCCCCGACGACGAGAAGCCTATACACGTCTCTAAACTCGTCGGGTTTTTTTCTTTCTCAGATCGACGATCATCGTGGTAGTGTCAGTTTTACTTTCCGATCGATCGAGTCTCACGAGAACAACATCCAGCGCGATCGAACCGCGATCAGAAGCGTGAGAGAAAAGAAAAAACTTCAGACTTGTATATTTATTAATGAGACAAGTTTTTTTTTTTTTTTTCTAGAGAAAATTTAAGTATGAAATTTCTCACGTAAGTCGAAATTTTTATCTTAAACGTTCGTCGTAATTAGATCGATCAACTGTTAATTAAAGTCCAGTCATTGCACGAGTATACACGTGCCACATCACGTTTGAGTGATAGAAGACTTCGCGCGTGGCGCGAGTGAGTTGCGGCGAGGGTTCGTTTTTTTTTTTTTTTGTTCTTGTCGGATTTTGAGGCAAGTGTGTGTACTCGTAAAAATAATCGCGGGACCAGCACGTAACGACGTGACATAAGCGTCGAATGCAACAAGACAATCCAAGGGACGGGAACAAAATATATATTTGTTTACGTAATCAAAAAAATCACATAATTTTATACCACCTAAAACGTCAATGTTTAAAAAAATTTTGTTTGATAAATTAAATAATCGCGGCTACGTTTCGTTTCGAAGTGGAATTTAAAGTAGACGAAAAAAAAAAAACGTTTTTATAGTTTCTCGCAAAAAATTCTGCCGGCGTCCATGTTGCACGTGAACCCGATTATTTGGCCGCACGTGTCGCGCCATATGCGACCTGCACGTGTTTTCAACCCGTAGCTGTACGTAGAGGCGCATTACGCACCGATCGCGTCGTTAATATAAGTTGCATCGAGTATATACACGTAAGACAACACGCGACCGCCGCCTCTCGTTCCAACGAAACTTTGTCAACGTTGAACACCCAACGAAATCGAACGCGCATACAAAAAACGTTTGGACATTATTTGCCGAGAAGAACGCAAGCAAGTTGCACGTACAAATTGTACGTATAATTCCCAATAGTCTCTGCAATAGTTCTGCAGTTAAATAACACGAAGAGAGAGGAAGAGAAAGAGAGAAAAACTGTTAGAGACGTGCCCGGCGAACAAATTCGCGTCCGTCCGTGTCGAGCGGAACTCGGCTCGATCGCTCTTCGCAAACAAGCGAGCAAAAAGTGAGTCACATCCTTCGGAATTATTGCGCGACCCGCAACATATTTGCGGGAGATTCTCTTCGGAAACGATATATAAGTGACGTTGCTCGTGCGCGCTCTTTATCGGAACAAAACAAATCAACAATAGTCCATTATGCGAGAGAGCGCGCGGTACGCGATCCGATCTGTGATGCGATCACAAGTCTCTTTCATGATTCTCTCATTCTTCTTGTATAGAAGATCCCATTATGCTGCTCTCTCTCTCTCTCTCTCTCTCTCTCTCTCTCCGTATAATTGAAGCTGTTTTACTGATCGTAAAAGTTTAGATAATTGCCGATGCGGTGAATAGTTACACGAGTCCGCGGGCGGAAAACAAAAACGCGTCTTTAACATTACACTTTCTTTTTTTTTTTTTTAATTTTGTTTCGAAAAATACAACAGCGGTGTATCGGTGTGATCTTCGAAGCGGCGATAAAAAAATCATCGTTACCAGCAAAATTGGTCGCACTCAAACGTCGTTTGCAATTAAATCATCACTAAGCAATCAGCTTGATTAAAAAGACTTTGACGCATATGATTTTGCGTATATATACGTGAGATATATTACGTTTTGTATATATGCGTGCGATCTCTCAAATTTTAATCAAAATTATGCAAACAATCTTTACAATCGTCTTTTTCACATTTTACATCACAATAAAGAGCGACATTCGGATATATAATCAATCGGACGACGAATCAGCGTCATCGGGGATGTAGCTCAGTGGTAGAGCGTTCGCTTTGCATGTGAAAGGCCCCGGGTTCGATCCCCGGCATCTCCATTTTTTTTTTTTTTTCGTCGGTTATTATATAGCGGATGAGAAATTATATCTTTAGTTTTTTTTTTTCGTCAATGACGTAATTGTGCACGCCGGTAAATAAATTTCATAATTAGAATAATACAAAATTAAAGTATATTCAGCTAAATCTTTTTTTTTTTTTTTTCAATTCAATTTCACACGTTATCTTCCATCGTGAATGCCACACCGGTTTAACATATTACTCACATTGTGTGTGTAAACGCATTTTTGTTTTTTTAAGACGATTCTATCTCGCCACAATGGGTACCATCTTTCGTCGAAAGAAAAACAGAGGCAAGACGGAGGAACGACGTAGGAGAGATAGAACAAAGGAAAAGGGCTACTTAATGGTCCGTTGAGACGAATCTCGAAGAGGCCCCTCTGGGGTTTTGGCATGTGGCTTATTATACCCGCTAATAAGCGCAGTATATCGCGTCGATTATCCGCTAAGTATAGGGTCCAAGCCAAAGGGCTATCGGCATCAACCATTGGGCCCCGATGACCGCACGTCACTGGCATGCACACACATTGCACACAGCCGTAATTCATACGGTTGGCTATAATGGCTGGTCGTCGCTGCCCGTCGTCCATATTTCTGGTCACTCTTTCCCCGCCACACACAAGGAAGACAAATAAATCATAAAATTTATAACCGCGCGCGCGCGCGCGCGTGTGTGTCCGTGTGCGCAACAAAAATTACTCCACGAAAACCGGACGAGAGACGGGGCTAGATGAGGTGACGAGAGAACGAGGGAAAAAGACTTTTGAAGTCTTTTAAGACCCCTCCTCTACGTAATTTGTGTAAGTCGCGAAGTCGACGAGCGAATCGTTTGCTCACAGTTCGCTCTAATAAAGGCGGAAATAAACGGCCGCTCAAAATTTCGGAAGTTTTTTTGACTGCGATGTGAAAATTTTTTAAAAAAATAAAAGAAATTATTTTTATCAACGAAACGAATTCGAAGTGATTATTTTTCATCGAAACTACGTTGTGAAAAAAATTTTTAACGCAAATGAGAGGCGCTCTCGAAAAACAAGGCCAACACGTCATTGATAAACAGATTTATCAATGTGTGCCCGCTCTGTATTAAAGAGGGATTTAAACGGAAACAGATGCCCACATTATACTCTGAAGTGTATCCGGTAGCTCCGGATATCACGTCTTATCGGTTTGCACATTGTAGAACACGGCCCGGTAGTGCACATCGAGCGGTACTAATTTTAACATTTAACCCATATGTGTACCCACGTTACTGCGCGTGAAGCATACACGCGTTCTTAAAAGAACAGTCGCAACTTTACTCCGCACGTGTGTGAAATTCCATTTTCCTTCTCGTCACGTATTTTTCTCTTTGAATATCGAATTGTTTTGTCACCAGAAAAGTAAGAATATATTAAAAGAATTAATATATATTAAAAGTTCACTTCGGTTTTTTTTGGAGGGAGGATTCTTATTTATTTATTCACTTTTCCAAATAATGCGTGTAATCAATTGTTTCTCTTCCGTCACGTTAATGTACTTCGATTGATGACTTTGAGAAGTCTTCAACTCTGTTTCACAAAATCGAAGCGCATTGTCCAGAAGAAAACTTCCTGTCAAGAGAAGAAACTCTCCGCCCCCGAAGAAGTTGTGAAAAAAAAGACAAGGCTCTCTTTCTCTCTCTCTCTTCTCAAATCGTTTTCCATTATTGAGTTGCGGTTTCGCGCGCGCGTTCGTCGGCGAACGCGGAATTCTTATGCAAATACACGAGGGCATCGCGCATTTGAGAAAGTAACCGCGGTGACGCACAAAGGGATATCCCCCAACAAACGTGCCGGCCAGCTGACAATGCCACGGTAGAGAGAAAAGACCGAACGAGCGGTTTACGCTCGGGCGCGCGCGTTCACGACGCGGCGACAGCACCGGCGTTACACACCCGGTTTTATTTACACCTGGCGCGTTTATACCGCCTGCACTTTACCCATCTACGGGGCGCCCACACGTCCATCGGGACATATTTTCGACAACGACATTCCGAATCGGCCGAACCAGTCTAACATTAACGCGAGAGATTCTTTGTTCCCAAAAAAACGTTCCTCTCCTAACGCTCAGTGTAAGACTATCAATTCTGTGCAAGACATTTTTTAGTAAAATTATAAAAAATAAATAATTGCATTGCAACCATTATAATCAGACAGCTGTGCAATATTTGGTCAAAGTAATTAAGGTAACTTGTGACGGATGTGCAGAATGGCCGATGTGTAAATATATTAAACGTAACAATTTTTAATGTTTTAAGTATTTTGTTTGGATATTGGTTTTTAAACATTAGTTTCTAATTTTTTATGTGTATGCAAATACTTTGTTACAATTGTTTTTTTTTTTATAAATAACTGGTCCGGTTGCGCAATCACTGGAAAAAACATTTAATTGATGACGTGTGATTTTTATTCACACGTTAATTTGGCGTTTATTCGTAAGACAGATTTTTTGATCATCTCAAGCTTTCTTTTCTCTTCAGAAATATCATTTTCATCGTAATTTGAATGGAGAATTGTAATCAGAGTTGATCTGCAATTAGCGCGCGGTATATTCGTGTTCCGACCGGAGCGCGCGAATTCGATAATTTCGACAATTAGCGCGATTTGAGGCCGACGAGGTCTAAGGAAATCGATTTCACCGCAATTGCCGGGAATATGGCCTTTTTAATTCGATGTTTCGACCGAAGTTTGTTAGTCGGAGTCGCTGTGAATATACTGCGGGCAATTTAAGGGAGGGCGATATAAATAGGCGCCTCTCTGCGCTCACAAGTCGAAACTAGGAAAAGTTTGCTGTGGTCGAAGTAGCGCAAAAAGTGGAAACAGAAAAGCATCGTCTCGCTCATTGCGTTTATTTGATTTGATTTTTAAAGCGTCCGTTTGTCAATTTTCGACACAATCTGACCCAATAAACTGTCGTAAGAAGAATTTATTTTTTAATTCGCTAACCGAAACTTTCGGCTAAAAACGTGCGGAACTGAGTAACGCACACGTCACTTCGAACGGACCGGATGCGGACGTCATTGTCAGATTTTTTTTTCATACTAAAACGTCTCGCAAATTTACACGTGAGTTCGTCGCGACACACCATCTTACACTTAAAGAAAAATATAGATTTTGTATTTTTATTAAAAAAAAAAAAAATACATAGATATATATCGCGGACGTGCATTTTGCAATTATAAGAGAAAAACGTTATATTGCGATATATAATTATCTAAATGCTTACAATATTTCACAGACAACACACAGCAAAGTAGGACGTAAATTACCCGCGCGTACATAGTTTTCTTCTGAGTTGTGAGCAAAAGACATAACAAAGAGAATTATATATATATATATATATGTGCTTTTGCTATATCGATTATGTTACCGAAGAGATTGCCTACTTGCTAAAACTTTCAATTGCAGTAAACGTACGTAAAGACCGCGCATATATAGCATAGGTACTTTTATGAGAGAAGCCATGTGAAGGTTCACTGATGTATTCTTTAGATGGAATTACGAATAATTAGATGCAATTTTGCGAGATATATTTTTCAGCCGTAAACTTAAAGTGTATAGTTACTTTATACAAATGATTATTTACAAAACAGTATAACTTTCTTCATAAGCAACACATTTTTTTTCCTTTCTTTCTTTCTCTCTCTCTCTCTTTCTCTCTTTCTCTTTCTTTCTGTGATTAAACTAAAAGAAAATTGAAACAAACTTATTAAGTTTGTAGCATATTTAGTTCCAAAAAGTGAAAACAAAATCTATGTAAAACTATATATAAAATATATTAAAAAAAAATAAATTATATAAAAATATATAAAAATATATTCTCTAATGTCTTTAATCTCAAACTTCTTTATTATCTTTTTCTTTCTGTCGATGTATTTTAATCATCGAAAAACGTATCAATATTTTCTTGCTAGTTCTACCATCCTTACTTTATTTTCCGGCAAGTATATGTGGCACAAAAATATATAATAGATTAACAGTTAGAAATAATGATAGATGTCAAAGTTTTAGTTAGTATTTCATAATGAATTAATATCGTCCAAGGTACTTTAAACCACATCGAACGAAGTTTCAGCCTTGAGGACACGATCATAAAAGGACAGCAGCACTTATTATCGGAGATGCAGTTTTGTATGTAATTTTACACAGATACGAAATTATATAAGAATGTGTATGTGTAAAAAAAGTACAAAAGAAAGAGAGAGAGAGAGAAATATATGAACGTGAGAACCTACTGATGCATACGTAATATAATCTGCTACATCTGTAAGCAGTTGATAGTATACGCGCGCGCGCGATAGAAGATAAATTTACAAAATTCCATGATCTTCTCTCTATTCGAATAAGAAAAACTCGAGCGATCAAAAAGATCGACCGATCTTGTCTCGATCGGGAGACAAAAACCCGAGGAATTCTAAGCACGACAGCAACGTACTCGCGACGTGATTGCGATCCGGGCTGTCTTCCGGAAAGAGGAGATGTTACACAAGAAAAAAACGTTCTCCTCGACAAATCGCGACAATGTAATGAACCGTAGAGACGTTTGACGTATACCATTTTTCTGTCATTTTTAACAAATGAAAAACACTGAGACCAGATGCAATTAGAAAAAAAAATAAACAACGCAACAAGATATGTTTTTAAAAATATCCATTTTCACGCAAAACTTTTTATATATACTATTTTTTTATTTACCGTAAAACAATCTCTATCAATAGAATTTCGATGTTTTTACTAAAAAAGAAAAAAATTATGCCAACCGACTTTTATACTTTGCTACATGTATATCTTTTCTTTGCGCGATCACTAGAAAGGATCGCACAAAGAAAACATATTTTGTAAATGAAGTAAACAAAATACAAACAATTGTTTATTGCTTCGCGGCGAAGAGAGAATCGCCGATGCGAACTCAAATCACGCGCTTTGCCGCACGCGGCGATTTAAATCGCCGTTTGTCCACCGCTCGCGGAGGTCAATGTCGTTCCGCGCGAAGTTTTTTTCTTAAATTTCAATTAAACACACGACCGGATCACATTCAACGATATACCATTGAAACATCGCGCGCAAAATAAAGAGAGTTTTGAATCGCGAACAAGAGGGATTTTGCGTGACAGAGGCGCGATTTTTGAAACACCGCGACATACGCAATCTCGTCAAAATAAACTCCCTTTGATTTTCCCCGATCCGCGTGTCCGCGCCAAATAGACTTTTGAAACTATTTCGGAGAAGGCGTTTACCTTCAACTCCTCGTGTTCATCGTCGGAAGAGAAATCCTTATGAAACTGTAGGATCACGGCGCGCTTCTTCTTTTCACTTTCGCGCGCGCGAGAGTGTGTCTCAAACAAATAATCGAGCGAAAAAAATCACCGCAAAGTCACCTGGGATCCACATTTTTGTGAGACGCGCCGTTCGATCGTTTGAACTACCGGCTCGGATAGTGTGCGAACGCTTTGGTTTCCGACGTCGCGTGCCGCGTACGAATGGTTGTGAGCGGTCAGGCGCGTCGCGGCCAGACACGACGCTTCGTGCCTCACTTCACCGTCGCGCCCGTCGGTCGTAACGTTACATACCACCCGGTCGACCAATCCATCGCTCGGAATGATACGTCGATCGACCAATCCCGCGCTTTCGTTTGTGCGCCGTCGCGTCTCACCCCGGCAACGGCGCGTATAAACGAACACCCGTTATGTGTGTGCGTGTGCATATATGTAGAAAACTATGCAATGTCATACAATGTGAAATGCTATACACATTTAAAAACTTTATTGTTATTGTATATTCTTCTCCTATATCAAAAATCCATGTGTACCGCGAAGTGCGCGTTTTGATATTGAATGTATTGCATCTATTGTTGTCTCTTTTGTCCGCGTTGCCGATTAGTTGATTGATCGAGTCGAGTCGAGTCGAATCGAATCGGTAAGATCGAGAGAGTAAGTAATGACAGAAAAGCGATTTTGACAGTTCGTCGTATACGTGGAGAAAATTAAAAACGTGACTAAAGTAAAGTCACTTGACAGAAAAGAGTAGAAAAATAACACGTGATTATTTAAAGTAGCGTGATTGTAATTTATATTATATATAACATTAAATAATATATATTATACATATAATTTATTATATATAGTATACAATATAAAGTATAATATTATACTTTATATTGTATATTATATATATTATGTACATACTAACGTAAGGTCACTGACCTCGGTCGCGCGACTTTGGTGGGGTCACTGACCTCGGTCACGCGACCGCGGCGGAGTCACTGACCTCGGTCACGCGACCGCGGCGGAGTCACTGACCTCGGCCGCGCGACATTGGCGGGGCCATTGACTTCGTCACGTGATTACGGTATATATATAGATATGTGTGTGTGTGTATTATATATAGATATAGAATAGTATATATAATATATACAATATAAAAATATATATAAAATATAAAATATATATAATATAAAAAAATATATATCTTATTGTTTTCTCTACGATATAGTTTTTTCAGAGGATCAAAATTAAACGTGTCCCTAGAAAATTTAGATTCTTCTACGATAAAAAGTAAAGACTGTCACGAAGCGTTGACAAGAATGGAAAAATAGGTAAAAAAAATAGATAGGGTAAAAAGATAAGGTCGTGTTGTAAATTATTTTCCTGAAAGCTCACACCCGTTATAACTTCTTGAAATATTAATGTGGCGTTTAACGAGACGCGTTTAACAGACGTTGATTCGACACGTGTCAAGCAGAACTTATATGACATTCATAACGCAATAACATGGAGCTTTTCACATATACGCATATAGCTTACATCTAAATTAAGAATACCACTTAAAAATAAATCCAACAAAGTTACACATATCCATGCTAGTTCGTGTAACAACTCAATATTGAAAAAAAACTTTTTTTTATATCGTAAAAATATATTATATCGCAAAATATATATATATATATAGTCTGAATTAAAACTTCTAGAGTACAGAATATTTGACAAATTTGGTTTTAATTGTTAGAAATTTAATTATAAGAAAGTTCTCTCGGAAAGTGAGATAATAGAAAAAAAAAACGCCTAATATGTCTGTGAAGCTACACGCAGTAAAGGAGGGAAAAGTGGTACATAAGGGAAAGTCGGAGAGTTGTTCAGGTACAACATAAGTCTGTCTACGCTCTTGTGGACACGCTTTCGCATTATTTTTTTGTATTTAAAACCAGACGGACACATATATATGTGCGACGCGGAATAATACACAACTGCGCAATCAACAATCATCAACTGATCCCACGAGGCACGCGTGATCGCGATAATGCGCGTAGATTCACGCTTGTTTTTTATACACTCTCTATAACGCGCACTTCCCCCAATAATAATTCCAACGTTGAATAATTAGATCTCGGAGGAAGCACAGAGGGGAAAAAAAAAAAAAAAACGAAGCGTGTGAGTGAAGCTCTTGCGACTCGAGCGACGGATGCGTTACATGTTTTCTCGGCGTGTTTACTCTCGGCGCCAACGGGCACGCACAACGTGCGCAGTAGCGCGCGCGCGCTCGCGCGATCGAGAGTACGTGTGAGCGTTTGTACAGTCTCGGGCAAAGGTAATGAATCAGTGTGCCGTGGTCGTTTGTCGGATGCTCCGATGATTAATGTCACGGTCAGCTGTTTTTCCGTGCGCTTACTCGACAGAACAGCGCAGTGGCGATGATTTGCTGAGAAACGTCGTCGCACGTGTTCGATTATCGACATACAACAGGCGTATACTGCCTTCCGCGCTACCAAAATGGTAGAGCCTATTTTCGATTATCAATTCCGTTTGATACTGATCGGCGACAGTACGGTCGGGAAGAGCTCGCTCCTTAAATACTTCACCGACGGCAAGTTCGCGGAGGCAAGTATCAAACGACGACTTGGCGCAGACGTGTCGTCTAATATAAAACGCCCCGAATGATGTGCGTAACAGGCTGCCATTTAGATGCCCATCGGGCATAATATGCGCACTACGTATCTCTTTCTTTCTTTTCTCTTTATCCTCCCGTCTTGTCCGCGCGACGCTGTAAATACGGCGCTTTCGCGCGAGATCGTGTCTTACGCGAGAGAGCCTGTCAATTTTAAAAATAATCGCTCAATTGCCTCGCTCGTCCGACACACGACATTGCGATGATTTAATCAGGTTAGGCAAAGTTTTTTTGTATACACGCTATACGCAGCCTTGTTATGTCAGAATGTGTTTAGCAGTAATGACCTCTGCTGATTTCTAGAATAAAGTATAAATGTTTTTTTTTTTTTTTTTTCATGTTTGCATATCCGTCTTTTGTCTTTCCGTACTTATCTTGTCTTTTGTCTTGAAACACATTGATTGATTGGGTTGTCATCCAGTGCAATGTGTGAAAAAAAATGCTCTCTCTTATCTTTAATATCTTATATATCTTTTAGCTTTCAGATCCAACTGTTGGCGTGGACTTTTTTGCAAGGCTAATAGAAGTTAAGGACGGAACGAGAATAAAATTACAGTTATGGGATACAGCTGGTCAGGAGAGATTTAGGTAAATGTACATTTTTGTTTTTTACGCATATTAAAGAAAATAGAAAAGTGCGAAGTACATGCGCAACTTTATTGTCAATTCTCATCACTTAACTTGAATCTTGTTTATTTTGTATTCAGGTCAATTACAAAATCTTACTACAGGAACTCTGTAGGGGCACTTCTCGTATACGATGTTTGTAATAGAGCAAGTTTTGAGCATATTCCTCAATGGATGATGGAAGCTCGTAGACATATTGAACCACATCGTCCTGTCTTTGCTTTAGTAGGCTGTAAATTAGATCTGGTAACAAACGGTGGTAGACGAGAAGTCTCCAAAGAAGAAGCCAGGGCGTTTGCTGATGAGCACGGTGTACATCATATTGAGACCAGTGCAAAAACTGGTATAAATGTTGAAGAAGCGTTTCGTACAGTTACGCAAGAAGTTTATAACAGGATACAAACTGGCGAATACAAAGTGGAGGACGGTTGGGACGGCATCAAAACGGGATTTGCCAGACCTGGTGGTTTAGACTTTAATCTAGTCGAGGCAGAACCAGCAAAGACTTCATGTTGTTAGGTTATTACTTTTAATTCACTAAAAAATTAAGTAAACCGGGTTGCAGAATGCAGATGGGATAGTTATATATATATATATATATATATCAGGGAGATACACATTAAAAATTATATGTAGCTTGAGAAATCACTATATATGATATGATTTATATTTATACTCGTTTATGTATATTTGTCTTGGCTGTAAAATCTATTATAATTTACCATAGATATTGATCTGTTTCTCTAGTTCCGATATGTATAAAATGTCAACTGATCATATACAATGTTATCTATGCAATGTTTTTTATTAATGTGACGAGTAACTTCCTACTGCATTCTTGTTTTAGAAAAAAAAAAATTTGAAACTGACGAGCGATTATTATTATTATTATTATTATTATAATAACATCTCTGGGTTAAAAATTTCTGTATATATGCTTATACGTTGTTTATGTCAGATGACTAACAAAATTTACCTAAAATTTTGTAGAGTGTAATTAAACATCGATAAAAAAAAAACATAGAGTAAGAAAAATCTATTTTTACGTAAAATATAATTCTAAAAAAAAAAAAATAATTCTTCATTGAATTGAAAACTTTCATGCCTGTGTACATACATTTAATCCCTTCCAAATGACATATCTTGGTCACTGGTTGAAGGCTATATTGTGCCAAGTTTATATACATCTTGATATATATACCTTTAAATATATATATCACGTAAATCTGTTAAAATATATGATTTGAAGAACTGTTTTTTTTTCTGATTTAGAAATATCTGTAAACCACATATAATGCTGTGTGTAAGTACTTGTACTTACAATATATTTGTAAGACTAACTGTATCTATCAATATATGTATAGTTGTAGCAATATATAGAGCAGAAAATTGCGTCAAAGACATAACTTAACACGTGACGCGCTCGTTTTATGAATATCTCATTTATATTTTAATTCTCATTACACAAAAAAATGCCCAAAACATGAACAATTTTGAACTTACTCATGGAAGTATTAGTTTCAGCAAAAGTGCAATGATATATATAAGTTTAGGCAAAGAGTCGCGTATATATTACCGCATATATTAGATTTGTTACTCTATATATATTAAATTTTAACAAAATGACATCATTTATTGCAATTCATCAATTATATCTCAATTTTGTTGGTCATCTGATATATTAACAATTCATAAGTGTGTTAAGTTGTAGGATTGTTTTGACTGTTTCAAAGACAAAGTTCATGTAACATTATATGAAACATTAAAATTCATAACACATTTTCATAAATGGGGTTTTACTATTTGTCACACAGGATCAATAATGTTATTCAATGAACGGCTGTGCAGCTTCGTTGAATCCATTTTTTGTGAGATATAATAAACATTTATTTCTTTATGACAGCGTACGAGATTTATTATTTATAATGCTAAAGAATTATTATGTCTTTTTTTTAGCAGGTAGATAGTGTAAAAAAGCTGGTGTTAGGCATATAAAAAATATATAAAATTATCATTTAACTTTCGGTGAAGTCACAGGATTTGTAAAAAAAAAAAAAAATATTGAACATATTTGTAACATATATGTATTTTTAGCACTGTTGTAATTAGTATATATTGTAAGTCGCTTACTTTGTGTATTATATACAAACAACTTGAACATAATACCAAAGTATAGAGAGAAAACCGATATAACATTATATATAAACAACTTGTATTTTAAATCGGAATACACAGTAGAAAGTGAAGATTTTTTACAAGCTAGTATCGCTATTTTGAATATATCTCTTTTTTTATCTGGAATATATTTTATACTCTGTAATATAATTTTTACAACACACGCAAATGTAATATTTTTTAAAACTGTTGAAATGATCTTATGAAAATAAATTAACACAGACATATTATATAT
The DNA here is from genome assembly GCF_002006095.1 of Pseudomyrmex gracilis. Taxonomy (NCBI): domain Eukaryota; kingdom Metazoa; phylum Arthropoda; class Insecta; order Hymenoptera; family Formicidae; genus Pseudomyrmex; species Pseudomyrmex gracilis. The sequence continues at coordinate 62,238 of NW_018020722.1, forward strand.
ATATATATATATATTATGTTATTAAATATTGGTATATTATATTGTGGATGTATAATTAATTAAAAAGTGTTATATTCACACATAAAAACAAGTATTTCTTTAAGTTTTATGTCATCAATGTGTATACACACAATACTTTTAAGTAAATTTATATATATACACACACACACAGAGTTTGTAAGTAGTAAAATAAATATTACATGTGCTACACGTGTGCGCGCGAATATAATCCTTCTTTAGCAGATTTTATACTCGGCAGCTGTGGTATGAAATAAACATACATACACATTTGTAGGGGATTTTATAAATACGTCGTACCTTAAAATACATTACAAGAAATATATATATATTAATTATACAAAAAAAAAATCCTTTTAGTACTAATATTTTATAAGAATACTGAACTTTTTCTCTTTTATAGATACATACATCCCGTTCATGTAACTATAAAAAGAAAAAATTAATACNTAAGTATGTACTTTTGATAAATTATAAACTAACAATGTATGTTTTTTGCATAGTTAATGTCAATAGAAATTGCTCGGCTTTCTAAATAGAAAACAACGAAATAATTTTTTCTATCTTCTAATGTTTTAATATTAACTTTTCTAAAGATACATTTTTTCTTGTGTATTTTATATATTATATGTGTATATATTGTGTGTGTATAATTGTGTCTGTTGAATATATATAAACAAAAAAAATAAGAGGATAATCTGAAAAAAAATTTATTTACATGTTATACATTTCTTATTATTAATAACAAAATCACAAGCAACAGTGCGAGGTTATTTGATTTTTATAGATTTTAACATAAAGTGTTTGTTTTGAAGTATTATATTAAACTTGTTTAATATACATGCTGAACGTCAAAACTTCTCGTCTGCTGCAAAGGCTGTTATGGCAAAGAATATTTTTATAGTTTGTTCTTATTTTTCTCTCTTTTTATCTCTCTCATTATGTAACTCAGATGTTTAGAAAAATCTTACTGTTCGTCTACACTATATGAATAAAAATCCGTAAAAACAACAAAATTAATAAACATTGCTACGTGGAAACATGTTTCACACACTGGAGTCATGTAAATATATTTTTTTTACTTTAAAGATTGCATTTTCACGAGTCATATTCCAAATATATTAAAGATGCAAAAATCTTTCATTTTGAAAGTGAAAACGAGATACAGCGTATGTGCACATGTTGTATGTATGCGTTATAAACTACTCTTTAATGTCGTAATTTGTTCAAAGATTTTCGTAATTACATTTTAACATTTCACAGAATTGAAGCTGCTTGTGAACACCTAAGTAAATCTTCTCTGATAGAATTCTCTAGCACAGCTAACACAATAATAATTTATATATAATATACGTAGACATTTTGTTAATATATGTCTGATGTAACATAGCACTCGCAACATTACCTTTTTATAATCAATATATATATATTAGCTACACACAATACATATTCTCTTATCTTAATAATATATTAATCTTATTAATATATTTAACTCATCTTAATATATGTGCTCTAATTATACAACTATCACAAAATTCAATTACAGTCTCTTAATCAATAAAATATACGCCCCCTTCTATCTCTCTCTCTCTCTCTCTCTTTCTCTCTCTGTTGAATATATATTAATATTACGATATATATATATGTATATATATATCTCAATACAATATCTTGTACACTAAAATTATATCTATAACAAAAGAGGCATATATTAATAATAACAATATCGTCGTACTTTATGAAGAAACTATCTCTTTGTGTAATTTAAATCTTTATATCTTTAAGTGATCGTGAATTGCTAATATGATTATTTAACATTTATCTTGGAAGAGAGAAATGTTCCGCTTTGCTGAATCTATGTTTAGATCTATATATATATATATATGTATATATGTATATATGTATATATGTATACATATATATATATATCTAAAATGACTAGAAATATTTTTATGTTTTTGTTCGCGTACACATACTTCTTTTGGCAAGAGAAGAAGGGGAGAGAGATTTCTGTGATATAAATGTACGAAACAGAGTGAACAATTTCTGGAAATCTAGCTAGCATTATATAATACTTCGTATGTATGTTTATCGTTTATACATAATGGTCTGTACAGTTTTTAACTTTAAAGCGAGTTTTCTTTTATTATTATTCTATATTTACAAAACAACTCTCTTTTTTGCACGTGCTATGTACACAAAAAAGTAGTAGGTATAGCTTTATACTTCCAAATTATTCAGATGACACCGAATTATACGGGTGTGAAAACACTTATGCACATTGTCATATAACATTGGGTCGAATTAACAATATTAGAACAGGAAATTACTTTGATGTACATAAAGTTTTACATAAATCTTTTCTAAACTATTATAAATAGATAATATTAAAGATTTTGTGTGTGTGCGCGTGTGTATAAATTTAACTTCTTATTTCGAAGTATATGATATAAAAATGTTTCAGATCAAAAAACATAAAAATGGCGTGTCTCTTTTACACGTATATAAAAAAATCTAATTCAAAAATAATACATTCTGTGCACAAAATAAATATGTAACAAACAACATTCTTATTCAAAATGTTCGATACAGATCAAAATGAAGCGATATTAAGAATGAAGAAAAATGCCTTTAGAAATTAAGAGAGCATATATAATTTCAGAGTTATGCAAACTACAAACAATTCTGGATACGTATGAATATATGTTTCCTCTCTTTCCATATACATCAAATTACATTTAAAAAGAAATATATTCAAGTTTTTGTCGTAAAATATTGAAAGTATTGCTGCAAACTTTTATTTTAATATCCTTTCCGTAGAGAGTTTTATTAGGTCCCGAGTACATAGCTCCCAAAATGATGTATATATTTGCTTACGTTTTTATCGGAAGTTATAAAAAAAAGTAATATCAGAACTACCGAACTATAATCTTTTACACACATACACACACAGAAATTATGAATAGCAACATTTGAGAAACGTATGCAGATACCTTTAAAGAGTGAACATGATTATATTTTGGAATGTGTTTCAGGCCCCCCTCTCTCTCTCTCTCTCTCTCTTCACAACTATCTACATTATTTTCTTTCAATTTATAGACAATATAAGAGAAAATATACTTAATGATGGTAACACTTACTTTCCTGTCATTATAAATTATATATGCGTCATATAATTGATCAATCATATTATAAGGCATCATCTATTACACCCTCATTGCTATGTTCGAGAGACTCACATCCAAACAGTACGTATTCTTCTCGTGATAGCCAAAATGGACTACCTTCAATATATTCCGGTGGAGTTTTATCTGAAACAAATTTTGAAAGATCGAATATAATGTAGAGATTTATCTTATATTTAACTTTCATTACTTTGTCTAATTATTAGTTTACGAAAAACATATACATATATGTAGAGAAGCCGTATATCATTGCTTACCAGGATGCACAGCTAAAGGCACATATGTAGACCCCATTGCGACGTTCCAACTATGCGTGCCAGGACAGCTTCTTACTTCTAAAATCTTGCTGTATTCCGGCAATTGCTCTCGCAGATCCTTGGTAAGTCTCAATTCAAAACCGGAAAGATCTGTGTTTCCACCAGTAAGTAAAATATGCGAGAGGCAATCGTGCATTATGTCTTCTGGTAATCCTGATGTTACTTCTTTTATAACTTCCGGTAAACGTAGGCTAATGTACATCATCTCGGGAGCTATGTACAACTCGGGGCCTAATGAAACTCTCTACGGAATGTTACAATAAAATTAAAATTTTTCAACAATTCTTTCAATTCTTTTACTACGAGAACTTTAACATTTCTTTTTAGATGTAATGTGGATGGAAAGAGAGAAAACACATATATCATAGCCATACATACCCAGAATTGTTTGTAGTCTGCATAGCTGTCAACTCTGAGATTAATATGTTCTCTTAATTTTTGAAGACGTTTTTCTTCGTTTTTAATATTGTAGCTCAGTCTACATCTTTCTTTAACAGCCAGAGTATCTAAATAAGATATAGGGATCTGATGATATTCTTTCGGCTGCCAATGCATAGCTTGCTTCAAGTGATAAGCAACATGCCAACCGCCTACAGGCAGCAGTTTCCAGCGTTGTGGTATAACTCGTCCTCCAATTACAACAGCTACTGTTGTGCTCAAAGCACCACTATCAACCACCACACAAGTTTCTACATCTAGCATGGCACATGCTGCCAAAGGTTTCGGTACAAGACATACTCTGCAATATAAAACAAATCTTATAATATAATATTTTCGATAAAAAAATCCTTAATATATTAACCTAACAAATATATTAAGTGCTCATACAGTAGAGAGTAGTGTAAAATGTGAGGTTGCGGGTGTAACTGTTTCGAAGAAAATGTGACTTTGCTCACAATTGCTCTGACGGTTGTTAGGCACATAAAAAAAAACTAAATAAAACAAAACAAACAAAAATTAACTGCTCATACTCTTGCTATATACAAAATACTCATACCTTGCCACTTTGACTTCCTGGAATAAATAATGTAACAACTGTTTTCTCAATGTTGGATGCATAGCCAGTGGTTCACAGAACTTGAGAACAGTGTTTGGTTTTCTCAACATTGCAGTTAAATTCATTTGATGAAACAAGTGATCGATAAAGGTCTTAAGAACTGGAAACGTGCCTTCATATAGCAACGCTTCTGCTGGACTCACAATATCTACATTTGGAATACCCAAAACTTCAACTGTGTCAGTGCAGTAGCCATTTATAAGTTTCTGATAAACTGGATTGGATCTAGTATAACACATTGGATCATTCTGATGTGTAATTAATCTTCGCTTCTCCCTGTATAATTTCACGGAATTGCAGAAAACACAGAATGGTCCACTTGGCCGTGGAATCTTAGCAGTTGCCAATTCCGATAATTTCAATAATTTCAATCTCTTCGCTAACGACTTTGTATCGGATTTCGAACGTGTGCTACAGCTCGGAACATTCTGAGTCTGTACTTGTTCCAAATGAGTTTTATTGTTGTATTTTGGAATGCCAAACATTGAGAAATGTCTTCTCAAACCAAAGTATGGTGTAATGACCCATGTGTATTTATTTCCAATTTCAATCACCACCTTGGCACTGGAACCTTCCACGCAATTTCTTTGACACGTATAGCCACTGCAGTGATAACATTTTGGAAAAGGTACATTCTCTCCCAGTGTTATCACCATATGCAATCTGTAGCACATGGCTTTAAAGCTGACGCTAAGTAACTGCAGACATTTTATATCTGGGAATCTAAACTGTACCTTTGAAATCAACTGCAGCCATTTTATTTTCCTAAAATAATACAAAGCATGTTGTCACTAAAATAGAAAGAAATTAATTTTGTTCAAATAATAATAATAATGATACGACATCTCAACTTTTTCATTGCGTTAAAGAGATATCACTCCTTCGATTTATATCCGATATTTTATTTTCTCGAGAAAGAAACGATTAAAAATTATATGTATATACACACACATATATATATATAAATTTTTTTTCGTATAAACTTTTAAGCAAGAAATCTTACAAAAGTAAGAAAACGCGTTAAATATCAGTTGCGTGTGACGAAATTGCGCATTTAAAACATATATCGCTCACAAGTTTGTTGAAATTGTTCGATTTGACAGAGAGTATCACGCAAACCTAACCTACCACAAATAGTCCGTATCCGACGTTTTCCTTAAATACTTGCAGGTGCTGCCGAAAGCAATAATGTCAGGTACATCGCAGTATAACAAAATTTTAATCCAAATCTCTTCCGGGAAGACCGCAGGATCCATAATTATTGTTATTAGGATAAAAACGATAGAAAAGTATACGATCAACAGTCACTCGCAAAGGCTTTCAGACACTCCCCAGAACCAACGAATACGCTAGTCAAGTTCAAGGTTACAATAACGCGAATAACGCAAATCAATATGTTATCCGCAGACGGTATCGTTGCGGCATCACAAAATTATATTTGAAAAATAATACGTCTGATCAATCGTACGTACATACAACGTGATTTGTGCGATTCATTTAATTATTTAATATACATAAATACATATCAAAATGTGTGTACAATATTGTTTTTACTAGAAAAAGATTTGCTTTTATAAAATTCCCATATGTAAACTATATACATATACATATACATATATATATATATATATATATGTATAGTATACACTTTAATATATTATTTAAGAAGCGATTAACAAAGCTTCAATATAAGGATTTTTACGAGAGAGAGCATTTTGCTTCAACGATGATATCTGACTTTCTAAGTCAGCATCAGATAAAGAGTTATCCAAAGTTTTACATTTTGTCAAAAACTCCGAGATAATCGTCTCAGCTTCCTGAAAAATAAAAGGTTCAAAGCTACCTTTCAATCTCCCTTATAGCAAATTCTTAAACTAGCTACCACAGAAATAAGAACATGTAAATATATATATATATATATATACTTAAATATATATGAAAAGATACCTGAATGATTTTTCTTTTCTTCTGTGGATTATCAGATCCTTCAAAAAGTATACCTTGATAGTCCTCAAGTTCTGCTTGCTTCCTTTTGGCAAACTAAATATCGCAATAACAAAGAGTATAAAACTTTTTTCTCTCATTTTATTTTAATCACATGTGAGTTAAAAAAAATACACACACCTCTATCACATCTTGTGGGAAATTAGCCATCTTGGCAACGTGAAGACCAAAGCTCTGGTCGCAAATTCCTGGCATTACTTTATAAAGTAACGTCAATTTATTGCCGTCGACAAGAGCGGTGACATGTTGATTTTTTACAGTAGGTATTTCTTCAGCCAATCTTGTAATTTCGTGGAAATGTGTGGCAAACAAGCAGTACGATTTAATATCTTTTGCCAAATGCCTAAAGATAAGTCACAAAATTCACTGTAATGATGTTATCAAATTACAAAATTTAAGAGGTGTGCTTATTCACTTACTCTGCTATTGACCAAGCTATACCACAACCCTCGTAAGTGGAAGTTCCTCTCCCCAACTCGTCAATAATTACGAGAGAATTACACGTTGCTGTCTGTACATAACAGATACCATGATATACATATTATATTTCCATTACAATTGCTTAACAAATATAACCAATATAAAAATTAAATTACTTTTAAAATGGCAGCTGTTTCTATCATTTCCATCATAAAAGTTGACAATCCTTTTAGTTGGGAATCGTCGGCTCCCACTCGAGCCAGTATACAATCCAGTAACGATATAGTCGCTTTGTCGCAAGGAACAAAACTACCGATGTGAGCCATTAGTGCGGTTACACCAACAGATCTAATGTAAGTACTTTTACCTCCCATATTTGGACCAGTAATAATGCAAAAGTGACATTGATCTGTAAGAGCGAATTAAAGTATGTATCAGTTACTCTCTTTATAAAGACGTTCGTTAATTCAAGAATTCAGATGTGAGAGATTATTTTATGATAAATTTTTTATATTACCTCGTTTAAAGCTGACGTCATTGGCGATATAATCTACTCCTTGTAGCATTTCCAAACAAGGATGTCTGACTTGAACAAGATTCAATTCGCCTTTTTCACTCGGGAGCATCTCGGGACGCGCGTATACTTTGTTCGCGCTTACTGCTGCAGAAGCAAACGCGGTAAGAATGTCGAGACATGCCAGCACACCGCCGATAGTACGCACTGTTTCGCTATAACCAGCTACACGTGCGAGAGAGATACACGAAAATTAGCAATCAATTACAGTTTGATATGTTACAGTAATTCTTATCCAAGAACTGAAGCAAACCTGCAATTTCCACAATTTCCCCAATAACATCTTTCTGTTTTTCCATGTACTTATGTCTGATGGCTATAAAGTCCTCATTCAATTCGTACAATTTACTGTTTCGAAATCTTACACCAGTTTTATTAGAATCCAAAATTGTGTAGTGCTTCTTATTCCTAAGTACTTTCTCTTCTTTCAACGTGATGCGAAAGTAATAGCCGAACTGTTGATTAGATTCCAATTTTATTACTTTTCCCGCTTCCAAGCAGAGATCATCCGCTACTTTACCGAGTTGTTTCTGTATAATTTCTTCCATTTCGTCCATGGAATCTTTTAATCCTGCAATATCCGCAAATTTGTATATACACAAATTATCTATTTTCATTATATTTTTATCTTAAATTTAAAAACAAAATTAAATAAAAACAAAAAATATACACAAGATGGGTCAAATTTATTACCTTTGAAGTCATCCGAAAATCCTGGATTGATCATGAAATCGCCCTTTTCGGCAGCATCTAAATCGATTGTCTGTTCAACTAGTTGTTGAAACTTATCCATATCTTCAATAAGTTCTTTCAATGGATCTATTATCATTGCTTTCAATGCCGCCACATTCGCTTCGGACGAAAGTTGTTCTAATAGTTTTGGCAAGTGTGATACACACAGGTAGATTCTAAAACATATACACATAATATAATAAACGTCGTCAATATACGAAGTTTGCAAGTACATTTTGTTTCAATTGCGGCTTACTTGTAACAATCCTGAAGTGCCGATTTCTTTCTGGCCAATTTTTTCGCGAGCTGTTGCAAATCCGGTATACGTCTCAAATAATCGTCACTTAGAACAGATCGTAATTCGTTGTTTTTTACGAACAATTCAACGATGTCGTGCCGTTCTTTTATCAGAGACAAGTCTCTAAGAGGCTGCCGAACCCATTGCGCAATCAGTCTGTGTCCTTGTGGGGTTCTACATTTGTCCAGCAGTGTCAAAATACTGCCAACGGGATTTCCGTGTAAATTAGAAGCCACATCTACAGTTGGTTCGATGTTGAGGGCTTTTATTGCCGCAGAATCTAGCCTTATATATCGCGATTGCTCCACTTGATTTAGAGAGAACTGATTCATATTGCCTTCGTCCGATGTTAACTAAAGATAATATACATAAGAACAACTTTTTAATTTAAAAAAAATATTACAATTAAAAAAAAGCAAAGATACGATAATATTACGCAAAAACATCTTTTAAATAAAAATTAGAATAATATTTACGTCTAAATATTTAATGAGAGCAGAAGTGGCAGACATGGCTAGACTTAAATTGACCTCTGGTAGCGATTGCACATTCTGTTTCTGTCCTTTTTTAAATTTTATCAACGTATTCAGATCGTCTATAATTGAATCACTGGAAAATTCACTTTTTTTTCTTAAAGTCACCAATACATTGCTTCTTTCTATTATCTAAAATCAAAGTAATTACAGTGAAACATATACATGTTTTACACAAAACAGCGCGGTATATGTTTTACATACTTGTTTAAGAGTTTGAAATTCGTAACTTCCCTCTCCTTGAATTAACAGACATTCTTTCGGAGCGAGAGTTACAACCAGCGACTCCAGATTTGAAAACGACTCGTTGTCTTGAAATTCGGCCACTGAAATTAAAGTAGACACAACGTCCACGCAACTCAAACCGACGACCTGTGCGCAAATGTTTATTGATTTATGATCAGTAAAAAAACGTCGTGTCTCAGAAAATATTTATACACACACACACACATGAGAGAGAAACACACTCACCCGGGATTTTCCCTCGGTACCTAGTCTCACAGCTATTACGGACACACCTACAGCTATGTCAGTATTGCCAAACAAAACGTCTTCGAAATGCGCCAAGTTGCCGGGCGAACCTTTGAACTCTAAAACCCAGTTCTGATTCTTCGAGGAACCCTGATTGACGTAAACTTCAACTCTGTATTGTTTAACTAACAACAAATCGCGCACAAATGTTTCAAAATGGCTCTTATTAAGAATAACACCTTCCGTTTTGTGCGGTTCTGCAAGCAAAATGTATTTAAATCAAAATACATATTTGCAAAAAATTATGCAACTCACAGAAACATAAATTTTTCAAAGTTATCATTTGCACGTACCAGCTCCGATAATTTTACAAACGGACGTTGTTTTGAATATTTCTTGTGCGGCAAACAAGGCATCGCTTCCGTGCACTGTGTAATAATCAGATCTATTGAAGATTCGTATCGTTGTCTCAGGTTTCTGAAATATGATTGTCATCACTGATTAGTGCAAATTCTAGACAATAATTTTGTAAATTTTCTCAAACGTATTGAAGCGTGAAAAAATATTTCATAAAGTATACATCATATATATATTTTTTTCTGAAATCTATATATATATATCATAATATATATTCTGATCTTTTTCTGCTTTTGTACAAACTTTCTCTCGAGGAAAAATATTTTATGACAAATGTGACGAATTGAGAACGCATGGAGCGTCACTATATCGTTATAAATTGAATCTGACACCGTGTGTTCAAGCTGTCATTTAAATTCATCCTTGATCTATTTGCGTAACGTTATAAGCTTTTTAGAGATAAGCACATATATAATTTTTTTCTTTTTATAATGCAATATCACAGTTATAACTCCAATTATCATCAACGCATTATTATGTGCGCTCAGACTTGCTAAATATATACTACCAATACTATAATATTCAGCTCTACGTTTAAAGCGTAGCTGTACCATATTTTTAACAAACGTGCCTCTTACAAAGTCAGAGCAAATCTATAAATTTCAAAAACCATTTTAAAACAAGAAGGTATAATTGCATGTTCTTATATTTTTTTTATAGCTATGTTTATAATGGTATATACATGGTATGCAATTGTTTTATGTATGTACATTTTTGATGTGACAATACGTCATTATTGTTTTGAGAAGTATCGTCACATATTTCACACATTTCCAAGAAATTAAAAACCTTGTAACATATCTGTGGTTCAATGTCTATCAAGGGGTCAGAGTATATCATAGGTCGTCACAGATTCGACGCATGTGGATTTATAGAAGTTTGAAATCTCACAAGAAAATGTTGAGTACGTTAGCGCGCAATGAAGGAACATGCAAAATATTTTGCACAGATAATTCCGTATCTACAATATTTTTACTTCGCAATTTTTATCTTCTATATATTTTCCTTGTCTATTGAATTGTGCAATACTCCTTTTTTTGAACTGCTACTTTAGTTACTTCTTGAATTTTCTGAGAGACAAACATAAACAAATAAATTGCTACAAATTTTTCTAACACATATATTAAAACAAATTGCTAAATAAATCATGTGTGCTAAATAAATTTTTATCTAACAATAAAATTATTCCTATTTACAGTCCTAATTCTCAAATGCTTGTGAAAGTGCATCGCTTTTCCAGTTAGTGAACGTTAGCTTCTCGATGGGAAATCCCGACAGCTTTAATGGCACCCACATATTGAGGTCAGTATCGAGGAAATATTATTCACCCTCAGCTTGATAAAAGGTCATGGATCTCTATTCCAGGAAGGTCAGTAATTTCATTGCTAAAGTAGGCCACCGGTCGTTTTTGTTTGTTGCAATCGAGTTTTTCCGTTCGATTTCTTTCCAATGCTACAAGTTAAGTTTAAGAAATGTTCCTGGAAGATAAATGGCCTTTACGTAACAGGATAACCTTGAAATCACTTCTGATACTGAATGAAAGTGAATCTCGCAACAAGGATGTTACAAATCCAGAATGACTTAATCAATGACACATCAAACTAAATATGGAAAACCGCTCTGTAGCCACTTGGCGCTACCTGGAAGTCGTGTGTTTGTTGTACACGTAAGGCGCGCGGCATACATTAGATATTTAATTCATCATGTTACAACTATCCAAACAGATTTGATTAGTAGGAAATAAATTTAATTACGGCGATTTGAATTGCAAAAACAAAGCGAGCGATTAATATTTATTTTCTATTCCAATAATATTATATACACACTATTGAAACTCTTTTGTTCCTTGGGAGAAGAAAAAATCTCTTTTCCCCACACAATCATTCTTACTGTATATATTAAATGTATAAAAAATTAATTTGCATATAAAACCACTTAATTTTATATATAATACCGTTTTATTTTTATAGATCTTCTTTTTTGAAGAATTTTCTGTATACGAGAAAAAATAACAAATCCATAATTTCAAGTTGTAGAAGGAAACGCGAATTAAGAGGAAATATACTTCTGGAAATATACGATCTGACACTTTCACTTATGACAAAACTAAATCTCCATGTTACTGAGAATTACATGTGATAAGAACAAGCATGAAACGGAATGAATAAAAAGAGATGAGATTGCTAAGAGCAAAAAAAAAAAAAAAAAAAAATACTCCGCGAGAATCATCAGTTCAAGAAGAAGGGGAAGAGAACATAAATGGATTTGCAGTAATCTGCTGCTGCTGTATGTGAGCCCACAGTGTTAGTGAGAACATCTCCGCATTGACACCTGAAATCATAAGTGCATCTCGATTTTTTACTACAAGGTAATAAAGTACAGTGCATATTGCGTTCGTTAATTATAAAGAGAAAAGACAGGTGTTACTAATGTGTGCGTATAAAAATTGTGATTCAATAGTGAATACGAAATGAGAAATTACATCATTCGTCTCGATACAATAAAAGAAACTGTTTTTTTTTGCTGTTTGTTTTTTACACATACGAGATGCAAATCAAGCATTCTGTGCATTTTCATGACTATTATTTACAAGTTTAAAAAATGTATATGTTTGCACGTACATCCGGCATGTTGCCTCGCATGGAGTACCTTAAAACTGAGTTGAGCCATTATCGCGAGCCCTAAAATTTGTTGTTTCGTCGCTTTTGTTCTTGTTATAACAAAGTAACGTAATAAGAGATCATGTAACGTTACTTGATAAATTGTTTACAATCTCATTTTTGACAAAAACAAACTTGCGTGTATATTTCCAAGAGAATTTTATGCAAGATTAATATAGAAACTTGTTCTACTCAAAAAATCATTGTGATAATAATCGCAAAACTGCGCGATATATTTTGCATTAAAAACTTTTTCCTTTTTTTTTCTCTCTCTCTTCCTCATTTATCGCTGACTTTGATGAACCCGTCTATGTAGTTATCTTCAAGTAGCTTTTACAAAACAGCGCAAATTTAAGTTAATAAATTATCAATTATGAGAAGAACATGTAAGAATTTTAGCAAGAACACTGAGAATATTAGCTGATGTGAAAAAAAAATTATAACTATTTTATCCGAATATTTGTTTTTTTCAGAGATCGGATATGGCATTGGGGCGGATAATCGTTTTATCCGTGTTAATTACTCAAACACTATCCGCGCCAAGTGGCTGCATAGAATCCTGCAATTTTTATCAGACATCTTATCAGAGTCGTCGCGCGTCAACCGGTTATCAGGATCATGCGGGATTGATTCAAGAAGGCGCACATCTGAACGATCACGATTATGCCAAGCCAGGAAACTGGACGGAACATAATCAGTATGACACAGAAAGTGGACACGGCAAAGTTCACGAAGAACGTGGCCAATATGTCGAGGGATCGAAAAGAGTGCGATATTACAAGAAAAATTACACTTCGTCTTACGGTAACGTAAACGGATTAGACGCAACGGAATTAGGTGATTTGAGCGCCCAACGGAGATACGATTCAGTGCGCATTCCGAGTAGTCAGCATCTCGATTCTCAAAGTACGTACGGCCAATCAGGACAGACAGTCGTGAAGGAGACCGGATACAACACTATGCACAATCAACAGACACAGTCGTCGTCGTCGTCGAGAATCGATAGCAAGAGTGAGAGATTGGAAGATTTTGAGGACTACAGCGGACATTCGCAAGTGAATCAACAACATGTACCTACCAACGTAAACACGCAAACGATAGACACGCAGCACCACATCGAAACCACTCCCAAAAATTGGAGCAGAGTGGATTCTTACAGAACTGACGGGGGCCAGGGACGCGTCTTCGAGGAAGAGGGTCAGTACGTAACCGGACCCAAGAAGGTTCGTTATTACAAGAAGAATTACACCTCCAGCTACAGCACGTCTGGCGTTCCGCAGACCAACGTCGACTCAAGAGTGAGCGAACTGCACAATGAGTTGCAGAGAAATGTAGAAAGGGAACTCAATAACTTCAGAAGAGAATTTCACGAATCTTCCAGCAGCGGACACACCGCCTCAAGTGTAGGCTCGTTAGATTTGTCCCAGGAAACAGTTGGCTTTCACGGCAACGATCTCCAGACCGCCGAGAGTGACACTTACAGACAACAGCTGGGTTATCGTCCGTCCGTAGGAACTGTGCGCCATTATACCGACCAGCAGCAGCACAGAGAAACCTACACTGACACGAGACAACCACTGACTCACACATATCCTTCCAGTACGTTCGACACGGACAGTCAAAGAACCTATCAAAGCCATCAGACTTACACTTCCCAAGCGCGTCCCGTTTCTCAATCAGGACATGTAACGCATCACGCATTGATCCCCGATTACACACAGATTCCAGCTAGAAACGATTATCATCAAACAAGCTTGCAAAACGCGCATTCCAGCAGCAATCGCCACGACGAAATCCAACGTACACAAGTTTTCGGTTCGCATCAGCAGTCCGGTGTGGCCCAGAATCAATTGCTCACCGACACCACTCAACAGGTGTACAATCCTAGTTACGGCACTTATCCCAGCAGACGCGGTGAATCTAGACATTACGAAGAACACTGGAGTTCTTCCAGCCATAGCGGAGGACGCGTAGCGCCAGAACAGTCTGCGGACTATGTGCACGGTACTGGACACGCAGACAGAACGCATTACGATCGGGACGCGTATAACGAGCACCGCGGTCGTTATCACACCGCACAGGGATACAACTCGCATGCTGCACATTCTAGTGAGAGCAGTCACAATTCCGCATTCGGAACGAGTTCGGGACACCTTGCTACCGGATCGCTGGACTTGTCTCACGTGGCACCAGGCGCCGCTGATTGTACCGAAGAGACCCAACAGTATCAGCAGCAGACCAGGTATCATAGAAAATACAAACGAGATGATCATCATGCGCAACAGTATCAAACGGCTGAGGATCAAACGTTATCGCAGCTCGCCAATGATCAACAATCGGAAGATTTAACGCAACAGACACAAGGATCTGACGACCTAACACAACAAACAAGCGGTAAACTTGAATTCGGTCAGCAGACCGTTGATGGTCAACACTTGGAAGATTTGACGCAGCAGACGCAAGGCCACCTGGAATTTGGACAACAAAC
>NW_018020722.1:78365-89852 GCF_002006095.1 Pseudomyrmex gracilis
CAGTTTACGCAACAAACACAAGGATCTCATGATGATTTTACGCAACAAACGAGCGGTAAACTTGAGTTCGGTCAGCAAACCATGGATAAACATCAATTAGAAGACTTCACGCAACAGACCGAAGGTCAACTGGAATTTGGACAGCAAAGTGATGATCAACAATCAGGGAAAGTATTGCAGCATATTGAAAAACTCGAACAAAGAACACCGCGATCCAACAGTTTGGCACAACAAACTGTAGATAAGGTTGAAATCGGACATCACAGTAATCAACATTTAGAAGACTTAACACAGCAAAATGAACAATTTGCTGAGCAAACACAAGGATCGAATTATTTCACACAACAAACGAGTGGTAAACTGACGTTCGGTCAGCAAACAGTTGGTGAACACCAATTGGAAGACTTGACACAGAACAGTGATGAACAATTTACGCAACAAACAGAAGGTCAACTTGAATTTGGACAACATTCTGTTGGTAATCAGCACTTAGAAGACTTTACACAGAAAAATAAGCAATTTGATAACGATTTTACACAACAAACAATGGGACATATAGAATTTGGTCGACCAGAAATCGAAGACTTGACTCAGCAGGAAAATGAAGATTTGACTCAACAAACAGGAGGATTCGATGATTTTACTCAACAAACATCGGGACATCATCAGTCACAAGAACATCAACAAAGGCCTAGCTGGTCGGAATATAATACACAACATATGGGGCAATTTTCTCAACAAACTGATTGGAATGCAAATATTCTTCCACATCGACGCCCATCTCACACCAACGAACCATCAGACCAATGGCAATTAGAACAAATGTCGCAGCAAACGGATTTTGATCGAGATTTTACTCAACAAACTGATCACCAATCAGCACCAAAACCGGCACCAAAACCGAAACCAAGACCACGATATCATCAACATGCTTACATTCCATCAGAAAAAGATACAAATATCGATAACACTTATAAATTGAAAGTACCCATTGAAGTACATTCGGAGCCTGATATAGATACTCCTGAAGGAACTTCTACATCTGATTATCGTAGATCACAGGTTGTATATTCGCATAATCCAGGAACCAGCGTGTATAACAATGGAGAAGAGAACTTAGATCGTTTGCACTGGATACATAAGTCGAACGATGCTTCGGTAGGCTTGCAATGGCATTATACGTATCATCCCAGTGATCTAATTAATGTTGAGGGCACTTATTATGGTCCTAATATCAACCCTACATCGCAACATACGCAAGAAACACAACAACAGTCAAACCAATTTGATTTTAGTCAACAGGAAACGCAAGACAAACATGTATTTGAACAGAACCAGCAGTTAGGATCTTCTCAACAAATCGAAACATCTCACTCTGAGAATCAGTTCAATCAAAATTCCGAGGAAATTCCGGCAAGAGTGATTCCTCTGCAGAATTCACAGCGAACTACAGAATTGGAAAAACAACGGGTGCAAGTTGCAGGACAAACTGAAGAACCTCAAATAGAACCGCGAATTTTACAAGCATTCGGTGGAGGACCATATGACCCGTCACATACTGATGATACCTACAGCAAAGTTACAATAAATCCTAGTGCTACTTTGCCACCTATATACATTGACGATCCTTGGGACATTAGAGAGAAACCAAGGGAGATGATACCTTGGGTAGTGGCGCATACAATGTCTACAGAGAACACACCAAAACCTATTGACACAACTACACCGGTAGTGGAAACTACAACACCTATAACAGAAACTACAACAGGATCTTTCTGGAACAAGCTTGGCAGGAGACTAACTGTCACATATGGCAAAGCTAAAGAAAAAGCTAAGGAAATCTTTGGTTGAAAGTTACATTAGGTTTGTTTAGCGACTTTATGCAACAGAATATTTTTATACAAATTAATAGATGAACTGAATTGAGATCATTTTATAAACAACACATATGTACATTTGCAGTTACCAACAAGTAAAAAGAGGAAATCAAGGAATCAAGAATAAAACATATAATTGCAACATATGAGCTAACTCGAATAGAATTATTCTAATTAGTATTATAAGAAATATAATTAATATAAAGCTAAGTCACATTTTTTACTTTTTATGTAAATAAAAAATGTTTTTCTAATAATAGCTTGACCCATCATGATTTCTGTACATATAAGCACTTAGATTTTCATGTGTTTCATATGTGATTACTTATATTATTCTGTCTGTTCAAAATATGACACCTATTTCTCTCATACAATATCATTTATCTATGTCAAATATAGAAAAACAAAGAATTTACTGAAACTGTAATTATTACATTTTTACATTAACTGATTTTGTAACATTTTGTTAAAAGACGTTATTATAATAAAGAAATAAATTAGATATATTTTGTATTACAAAATTTTTAACTCTTTCCTTAATTCAAGATAACATCTAAAAATGTTTGCAAATAATCATTATACTAAGTGCAGAAAACAAACAAAAATCTGAAGTAACAATCAATTTATCAACAGTTGTTGATAAAAATGCAACAGATATAAATTAAATAAAATAAACCATAAAAAATCATTTAATTATTTACCACAGATTATAAAATTAAGTGTAACTACAATTAAGTATAATTAAAATTATATTATGCAATATATGTACATTTATAAATATCTAATACGTAAAAAACATATTTTGTGTGATCTTACCTCTGGAAGATTTTTTAAAAATCTGACAAAACTTTGTTGCGTAGGGGGATCTGAAATTAAAAAAAAATTACTGTGTATATGTGCGTAAACAAATTTGCCAAACAAGATGTTGGTTAATTCGGTATTTAGCACATACCCATGCTAAATTGTTGATTGGGTTGCACCGCCATGTTTTTAACACGATGCAATACGACACCAGCAATGCAAAACGTGACACAACAAGAAGTGACACAGTATTGTTTAAAATTTATCAACTTTTTTTATACTCTTACCAAACGCATTCAATCATCACACTACCATGCACGCGATCACTGTTTCGCGCGCATATTGCGCGCGCGCCATCTTCGCGCTCTTCTCGCAACAAGACGTCCAACTTTGTGTGATTATTGGATTAAATCTAACGAATCTAACGGAATAAATTTTCTTGTGATATATCAAATTCGATTGGTTCTCACGCTCCTGTTGTACACAAAAGAATATTTATAAAAGAACAAATTTCAATTTAAATTTATTTCGACGAAAAATTCTCGTACATAAAATATTTCCGTTCGAAGCGCAACTTTGACTTAAGTAGTAATTTACGCGACGATATGTACATATCGAAAACTTTTAGTTTCGTTTAAATAAAAATTCCTTTTTTCTTTTTTTTTTTTTAGATACGAGACATAATTGAGCACATAATTAAAGCTCAGTCATTGTGCCTTGGAAATTACATTCGCAGAGAGGTCAGGAAATGCATTTAATATAAAGCACGCAAGTTGATAATAAATTTTGCACTTCGATCAAAATTTAACATTGATTTTTTGTTTTATTAAAGAGAAAATTATATCAATTATAATTTATGTTAAATAACAGGAATTTTTATATATTATATGATATTAGGAATTCCACAATATTTTTTTTATATGTAAGTTTGCACAAATCTTATACATATATATACCTATATATATACCTATATATATACATATATATATGTATGTGTATATATGTATGTATAAGTATATATAAATAAAGTTATATATGTATATATAGTGGGGAAGGGAGGATGTTTTTAAAGATTACAAGTCAGTTGTAACATTTTTAACACAGTTTTAGTGTGGTCAAGAGTAAATTGATATTTTTATATGTATCGTGAAAATGATACTATAATAAAAAGTATTTTACAATGCGCCGTAATTGTTTTTTTTTTTATCTTAAAGCTTTGTACGGATTTTTATCTGTTTTTTTTCTCCATGTTCCATGATCAAAGTAAGATAGAGCCGGCACGATTTTGGCAACTTTTGTGTTTACATTTTGTCCTTTGTTACTTTTTAATCTTCTCTTTTGTTTTTTAATTTATTTACTTCTAAGTAAGTCGATTAAACCTGAGCCGAGAAACGAGACTTTATCGCTCGAGATCGCAATGATCAAACAAAATGGAAAACCAAGAAGTGTCGAATTACAAAATCGGTAATCCAAGATGCAAAATCGCGCCGGCACTGTGTAAGTGAGATATACATATAAGGCATATTCTCATAAACTCTCAAACGCAAGAACATTGGGTTGTCGATTATAATTTACGAACATTTTATAGCAATGTGTATTCGTATGTGTGTTTTATTTTATATATATATATATATATTATACATATATGCATATACATAATATTTATATTAATAATTACGTTTTGTTTTTCAGACAACCTGAAGTTCTTGAACGTTATGTTTTTATACTCGAGCATTTATTTTTTATACAATTTAAAATCAAAACACAAAAGTTTTCAATGATCATGTATATATATAATTATATGCATATATTTATATAGTCTACATAACTCTTGTAGAGCATTATATACTACAGAAAAGGCCTGTTTAGTGGACACTTAAAAATAAGCTTTGCACATACTCAAAATAAAAAGTCTCAGATTATATGCAATATTACATATAAATATAATATATACATATATTGCATATAATATGCACGTATTTGGATCTAGCGGGTTTTTAATCTTTCTAGATAAAATAATCTTGTCGCTTTTACACGTTGTAAGTATATATATATATATCAATTGTTTATCATAATCAAAAATAAATACTAAAAAAAAAATAAACACTGCTAAAAAAAAAAAGATACATGAAATTCAAAAGAGATATTTCCATAATACATCTCGGAGAATAGTAAAAGTAAAACATAAACCTGGTTGTGACATCGATGCCAGTAAAATCGAGCTGTTTATACATGTATATAAATCCAGTCTGTCATAAATATACAAGAGAATTACGTATACGTTAATTATCTATACGAGGTACTCAAATACTCGATATGCATGCGTCTCCACATATCATTTTGCAAACGGGATAATTTGTGCTGTATCACATGCATGTTGTACTATTCATTTTTACAGGACCTTTTTTAATTTTTTATGTGCGGAACACTTTTTTTTCTAATCATACATACCACTACCGTTGTGTTTTCATAACTTTATATATATATATATCGAGCGCATATAGATATCACGAGATATACATACATACGCGGGACACATTTCCGAAATTTCTATTATATAAACTTTCTTAGATCTCTCTTTCTTTCTCTCTCTCTCTCTCTCTCTCTTTTTTTTTTTTTTTTCTGAAACAGTTTTCTGAAGGATTAAACGCGTTGCACAGCACGTTTTTCCTACTGTTGATTATGTGCAACGAATATCGGTGAAGCCTCCACAAAGCAGGCCGTAAAAGTGCATTTCGTATATTATATAATTATGTAGATACATAAATTTATCACTATACTTTTAACTTTGTAAATAATAAATAGCACAATAACATTAATGTCCCTTATTACACGTTGGTTCTTCACTACGTATATGCACACATCGAGACATATTGAATACAGCAAGCGTTATCGTTTGTTGAGAACGTTGACGAAACTCCTAAATTTCGCTTGTACCTCGGGTATTTTTCCTAGCGTTTCCTCCATAACGTTTCTCAGTTTTGCCAGATCCGGCATTTTCTCGCACGACTCGATATTTAACAGCTGCGTGAAAAACTGTTCCCAAGCCTCTTTCTTAGCATATCTGTAAAACAAAAACAAAAAAATACACGTGCATATGAAAACAGAACGGATTCTTAGTCATATTATCATTTCTTGTTGACAAAAAAACACATACAGTGCTCTTCGGATTAATAATTATAAAATTTTATTTATATATACCTTGGTAGTTTCGATGAAATAAACCAGCGACCACCTACGTTGGTCACTCTCATGTAATTGCCAAATAACAAACAATGACTGGTTGCCGCTAAACAGTACAAATCAGTCTGGTATGTCCAAGGTCTTCCAGTTTGCATCTCGATACAAGTGAAATCTTCAGTTTTTATAACTTGCGTAAACACTGTATTTTCCGGTAACAACTTCATGTCTATACTACATCCGAAGTCAATCAACTGTATAGTAGGTCTTGCATCTTCTGTTGGTCTGTTGATGTAATTACACACAAAAATGACAACACTGTGTTGTTTATCAGATATCATTTATAAAACAGATTTAAAAATAATACTAACGGTCGCATTAATAAAAAATTATCCGGTTTTATATCCCCATGTATGATTTGGCATTTGTGTAAGTACTCTACAATTTGAATCATCTCAATTGTGAAGAAAATAGCTATG
This sequence comes from Pseudomyrmex gracilis, assembly GCF_002006095.1. Lineage (NCBI taxonomy): Eukaryota > Metazoa > Arthropoda > Insecta > Hymenoptera > Formicidae > Pseudomyrmex > Pseudomyrmex gracilis. Next base: position 84,703 of record NW_018020722.1, read on the forward strand.
CACTCCACCAAGGGCTTGCCAGTAGCCACCTTGATCTGATTTGTCACTCCCAACAACGTTCCGTACTTGGAATATTCTGAAACTAGTATACTGCCGTTGTTGGCCACATACGCCGTTGTAACGTCCATAAAACCGCGTAACTGTAAAAGCAAGTTAGTTTAACGGAGAAACTTTGATACATGGGGTGTGGTAGAGAAGATTTAACAATAATTTATCAACAATGTATTTGTGTTGCGATATATTTGTACTGTACCATATGTGGATTTGTAAGACGTGTTTTTATCTCTCGTACGATATAATATTCCCAAACCCAGGCGGGTCTTTGTGTTTTGAGAGCTACGGTTTCGCCTGTTTGCAAATTGACTGCTTTGAAAACTGTTCCGTACATTCCTTTCCCAAGGCACTTTTCCAAATCATACGCGTCGGTGCCTGCGAAACAAATTTAATGAGAAAAAAATTATGTAAAAATATTGCGATAACATAAATCTACGCAATTGAGCAGAGATACTAACCGAGCGTAATCATAGTAGAAGGCACGAACTTGTTTAGATTGGTATCTATTCTTATGTATCCATCTGCGTGATGGGGTTGTGGGAACTTTATCTTTTTCAATAGGCCAGATATCAAGTTTTTGTCAAAGGGATTTATATCTCTTGAAGGGAGTTGGAAATCCTCTTCCTCTACCTGTTCCATAGGTTCGTTCTCCTCGCATTCCATAGTGTCGACTTTTGTCTCCTTGAAGGGAGCGGTTTCTTCCTTGAGTTTCAAATTTATGGTTTTCCTCAAATCACAATTATTCTTTATCTCAGACGTTATTTGGTCTACATTTCGTTGTACCGTTCGCGGACTCTGAGCATGAACAGCTTGGATTTGAGCGCGCAGCTTTTGGTCGTAAGATGGATTCGCAAATAGTACGGATTCGTTTGATTCCTCTTCTGAAACTTCAGACAAAATCACAAAGATAAATACTTTTCATTTTTGATTTAAAAAAAAAAAACAAAAAATTAAAATATTTCTTCTAAGGATATACGTACTCGTATCCACAGATTGCTCTTTAATAGGAGCCATATCTTCTCTTGTTAACGTGAACGTTAATCCGGTGGTTCTGGTGTAATTACTGCTGCTTGAACTGCTTGAACCATATTCTCGAGTGGACTCCATTATTACGCTTAATTTGTCATCACCTTCGGCAGTAGCGGGTGCTTCCATAATTCTATAGTAAACACAAATAAAATATTTTAACATGCATCGTTAAAAAAACATTAGCTAATCGATACGTACGGTTGAGACACGGAGTCCTGACTTGAAAATTGCGGATTATCTTTTATTCTATACGATTGCTTAAAGTGATTAGTCATTGGTGTTGAGCTTGCTAGTTGCGTGTTAAAGGCTTCCGTGTAACAAGTCTGATTAGCGGGCGAGAGAGGAGTTACACCCAAGTTTTCATCGATATATAAATTATTTTCGTCGAGTTTGGGCACCATGTTTTCCTCAAGCGGCCCATTATAATCCACGACAATAGCGTTCTCCTTGTCCTCCGCGCTTTCAAGATATTTGATGTCTTTGCGATTCATTCCGGGTGATTTGATATACGGTAACTCGGATGGCATTCTGTATGGTTTGCTGCTCGTCTCAACGTCGGTATCGTTATATGGCGAGAAATGCAATTGTTTTGACGATTCCATATTTTGTTGCATCATAGGAGGAGCCTCCATTGATGTCGGATATTGTTGATATCCGATTTCACTGGGCAACATATTACCGTAAACAGAATGTTGCATATGTTGCATATGCTGGTGCACATGTTGAGGTTGCTGAGAGTGCAATATATGCGGGTTGTGCGGAGATTGGTGATGAATATGCGACTGATGATGCAACATTTGAGTGTGACTGTGAGGCGATTGCAAATGCTGCGAGTGAGGAAGTGAAGAATGATGTGCAGGGTGCATTTGCTGATGCGGTGAAATCATCTGTTGATGATGTTGAGGATGATGTTGCTGGAGATGGGACTGCTGCACTTGATGATCATGATGTTGCTGCACTCGATGATCATGATGCTGCTGTACTCGATGCTCATGATGTTGCTGCTGCACTCGATGGTCGTGATGTTGTTGCTGCACTTGATGATCATGATGTTGCTGTAACACAAAGTTAATTTTTTTTTTTCTACGTACGTAGTGTATATATATTTTCTATATTTTCTACAATGTGCAGTATATAAAATTATGAAACAAATACGTTATTTTCTATACCTGCATCTGATAATAGCTGTTTTGCAAGCCATGATTTGCATACACAGCTTGCTGTTCCTGTGTATGATAACCATGATGTGACATGTGATAACTGTGGTGATTCTCTTGATCATCATAAATTTGCACATTGTATCCTTGATGATGCTTGTTACTAGTCATTGCGTGCTGAGTCATTGAACCGTCCATGTGTATATCAAATGACATCTTGGTTCTCGAATCTATTATTCTAGGTGGTACAGGAGGACTGCGAAAGCGCGAAGTGGTGATTTCCGGAGATTGCCACAAACTCTGTACAACCGACATAGCTTCCTTCGTATTCGCCGTGAGACTTTGTCCAAGCAAATGTTCTTCGGATGAAGCGTGATGCTGATGCATAAAGTTCGACGTTTGTAATTTTCGTTGCGTACTCAATTCGGCTTCCATCCTTTGCTGTGCTTCGAGTCTCTCGGCTTCGATTCTATCTGCTTCCATTCGTTGCTGCGCTTTGAGTCTTTCGGCTTCGCGTCTTTCAGCTTCCATCCGTTGTTGCGCTTCGAGTCTTTCAGCTTCCATCCGTTGTTGCGCTTCGAGCCTCTCGGCCTCGATTCTCTCCGCTTCCATTCGTTGCTGGGCTTTGAGTCTCTCGGCTTCGAGTCTCTCTGCTTCCATCCTTTGTTGCGCTTTGAGTCTTTCGGCCTCGATTCTCTCGGCCTCTCTTCTTTCAGCCTCTAGCCTTTCCATTTCTCTTCGCTCAGCTTCCTGTCGTTGAGTTTCCAAGATCTGATTCTCGACATCATACTGTTGTCTCTGCAATTCTTGCTGCTCAGCATGAAAGCTTTGTCTATTGATTTCAACTTCTCTATTCTGCTCTTCCAATCCTTGCAAATGATAAATATTTTCGTAATTGTTAAGTTGGGATTCTCCATTGGTTTCGTGTATACAAGTCATCGACATATCGTGTTTATTTTGTAGAAGTTGTGCCTTTCTATGTCTAAAATAGCATAATCTTTTATATACTCCCTATGTGTAAGCTAATTCATAAAAATTATTTAATTAATTATATCTATAATATTGTTTTATTTTATATATATATATATATATATATTTATACATTGTAGTTTTGTCTTAATTTCTTTACGAAGCGTACCTTTCAAAATAAAGTTGCGCTCTAATTTCCTCCATACTACGATCAATATTATCAGCATAGACTAACTCTTTGGGATAATGTGGTTTGTGTATAATATTTGGATCTATTGGATCAGCTACGTATACCGGCACTCTTAAAGCATCATGGAATTTACTGCCATCGGCAAAAGGTATGTGATTTGGAAACAATTTGATTTTTTCTAAATTATCATCATCATTCTGATCTTCGTGAACTGAAAAAAACAAAACTTTTCATTATTTTTTCACAACAAAACAACAGATTTTAATCCTAATTTGCCACATCTTGTAGTTATTTTTTATACCTTTGAAGCCCGCTTTTACAGTAGGAGAAATCAATTGGCCCCTCCTGCTTCCACTATTCCACGGTCCAGGCTTGAGAGTGTTTTCCTTGTGCACCGTATCCTCTATAGGTACGTGATCTAATATACTAGAACCCTTCATTTCTCCAGGTATGTCATCCTATTGTGGTCAATTAACATTTGTAATGCAATATATTTCTAAAACATTTACATTTTTTATTGTGCCACTATATTGACGTGTATTGTCTTACTTGATATATTTGTATTTTGGAACTGGGCTTTGCGTTTTGCATAGAAGTTGAGATTTGCGGTACGGTTCCTGGATAATATTCACGCACTCGATGACCCGTTCGTACACTGCCGACTTTTTTACCAGCTCTTATCGCTCTTAACGAACTAAAAGCCTGACGTTGCTCAAACAAGGAAACATCGTTCTTTTCTTCGACTCGTCCGAGTGTTTTGCGCGCCACAGCCAATTGAAAGTTTCTGAAGAAATAACGTAAGAAAATTCGAATAACACACGCGAGTCAATCAATAATGACGATATTATCGCAGTTTATGAAAAATGAAAGTATCCTCATACTCGTGCGCATAGTTCAATTCTTCAAATGGTTCCGCTCGGGCGGATAATCCCATCAAGTAAACCTCATCCGCGTGTTTATAATCTTCAATTTGCTCCAATTCAAACGCCCAGGCTCTGTACATATCCGCGACCATAGTACCAATACCATTGCTGTGCAATAGTTGATACAACTCCAAAGGATTCTTTTGCATACTTATCTAAAGATAAATAATCTTTATTAATATATACATGCGTGTGTTTATATAAAATATAAATCACTCAGCACAAGCTGCTACTCACATAATTAATCCACAAACGTATGTATCTACGATCTTGATGATACTTCGTTTCCTTTTCAAATATTGTTAAACATTGTTGCAACAATCTTCCAATATGGGACTCGTGTCCGCTTTTTGGATAACTCTGTTCAACCCAGAGAATATATTCGTACCAATTTTCCAGAGGATCATCTCCCTGATAATTCTTGATCGCCTCTTCGTACATTCTGAACACACAAGTATGCAAAATCATTAGTTTAAATTGGGAAATTTAAATAAATGGTTTCTCGAAATGATAAAATTATTTTGTGTATTGATTTATTACATTTCATTTATATACATACAGAACCGCAATATGAAATAATACAGAAACGCTTACTGTTTTTCCTGCAACAGTAACTGCTGCGCATCCACGTCCTCCTGGGCCCTCAACGCGGTTCCCAATTGTGCGGCATTACGTCCGTATCTCAACGGCTGAATATTCTCTTTGTAAGTGGCTATTACCGTAGCGGGATCCATTCTTTTCTTTTTTTTTTTTTTTTTTTTTTTTTTTTTTTTTTTTTGAATCTTTTTTTTTTTTCTCTCGGAGACTTCCTTCTCAACATACACTAAC
>NW_018020722.1:89868-168296 GCF_002006095.1 Pseudomyrmex gracilis
GTAACTGCTGCGCATCCACGTCCTCCTGGGCCCTCAACGCGGTTCCCAATTGTGCGGCATTACGTCCGTATCTCAACGGCTGAATATTCTCTTTGAATCTGGTTATTACAGTAGCTTGAACAATTTTTTTCTTTTTTTTTTTTTTTTTTTTTTTTTTTTTTTTTTTTCGAATCTTTGTTGTTTATCTCTCGGAGACTTCCTTCTCAACATACACTAACAAAACAACAAAAAGTTCGACAATTAACGCGAGCAGTACTAAAAAATCAGCATCCCAGTCGAGTATACGATTATAGACGTATAAAAATGTAAACATTCTTTAGTTTCAAAAACTGTCAATAGAACACACACGCACACACACGCATACGCGCGCACGCACGCACACACGCGAGAAAAATACGTGCGACAGAAGAAGTGTGACAGAAAAACGCGACGAATCTTTTATTCTCTGACGAAATAATCCAGGTATCGTACTGGCGACACCGATTTCGAATTCGCAAATTGATGCGGCGGCTCGATATTCGTCGACATCGATGAGCGATGTGGACGTTGACGTCGCGAAAAAAAAAAAACAATATACAACAACGGAAAACGTGGAGACGAGTCTTGCTCGCGGCGTCTCTGGAATATATTCAAATTCCCATCAGGATGATATGCACACCTTCTAGCTTACCCCAGCTTCTTCGCATAATAACACACAGGTCCTCGCAGAGTTTGGAGAGAAGTTGGACCTTTAAATTTGCGGAGAGCGTGTCTACTTGAGATCCTTGAATTGTGTGATACGGACGAGACGCTGATACACCGCGAACAGAGGGAGAGAGAGAGAGAGAGAAAGAGAGAGAGACAGACCGAGAGAGAGATTAGGTTAGATCCGCGCTCCAACGGCTTTCGGGGAGGTTCACTCAACGATTTAAAAACTTTAACCGTCTCTTCCCATTCATGTAACGAACAACTTTAAGGACGTCGCGTCGCGTCGTCTCACGCCGGCTAGCAGCAACAAAATCTCGATCTGTGTGAATCGAGTTTTTTTCGGCGTCGTCGTCGTCGTCGTCGTCGCCGTCGTTGGTCGTGCGAGCAGCAGCAGCAGCAGCGCGAAGTCAGCTGCAGTTGAACGCGGACATCAACGACGCGCCGTTTAACGCAGCACCGCTGGCTGGCCGCAGGCGATTTTCACGCGCAGGAGATTTCACTGGTTGAGATTTTTACCGATAGCACAGCTGTTCGTATCCTCGCACGTTCCTTCTAAAGACGAATTCGGAGACGCGGGGATAATATATATATCCCTTCCGCGAGCGCTACTGTTCCTATAGTAACACGGGTAGATTATAGAGACCAACGAAATTGGGTACGTCAGTGACTCTCAATCGATGGGAATAAAAACCAATGCGATTTCACTCACCGCGTTCGCATTTTCATGCCACAAGCGAGGCGATAAAACTCACTTTAATGTTACGTATGTGTGCATATGTATAATATATATACATATATATATTCGTACACAATAAAACACTACAATAAAGATTGTGTCGTACGCAGGGTTGAAGGATTCGATTTGATGTTTTACCTTTTTAACGCGAATTTCGATTTTTCTCCGATCTCCGAGCTTTCTCTTTCTTTCCAACCGCAACTTCAATCAACCACAACCGCCTCGCGATCAAACGTAACCTCTAAAACTTCGTTTCGATCGTTACGTATATATATATATATGTATATTTTATGTATGTGCCATATATATAATAAAGTATACGTACAGCAATTCTTCTCTCGAGAGGGATCGCAGAGCAAATGCGTGTGTGTGTGTGTGTATCGAAACAACGCACTTTTGTAACACAGTTGTCATCTTTTGAATGTAAAAAAACAAAAAAAAAAAAAGAATAACAAACTCTTTAAATAATATTGAGCATAATTGGAGAAAATCGACAAAAAAAAAAAAATGAAAAAAGTAAAATCTGAAAAAAAGTTCAGTAGAGCAATTTTCGAGAAAATCATTAACTGTAAGTGGCAATTAATTCGCGAAATTACAATTCTCATTGGTCTTTATTTATTCAATATTGAAACAAATTTCCCGGTAAAAAATTTTTCATGTAAAAATATGTATGGACATATTCGGTATATAAATTTGCATAATTAGATATAATAAGTTTAATTTGTGTAGTATGTAGTATATATGATTATATATACTACATTATATATACAGTATATATGATTATATATACTACATTATATATACAGTATATATGATTATATATACTACTTATATATATACTATGATTATATATACTACAAGTATATATGATTATATATCAAAAAATTTTTAAAAATATAGTAAAAATATAGTTTTATATGATTTTTTTGTATCTAACATGATACTAATAGAGTTATTTTGTAATTTGATATGGAATATCTCTGAAGCCATTCTCTTAAAAAAAGAAATTCTCCGTGTATAAAATTGTATGGACATATTCGGCGTATAAATTTGCATAATTAGATATAATTATTTTAATTTTGGGTATAAGTATATATGAAAAATTTTTTACCGGGTTAAATTGTGTCACACGATTGCGTACAATACGTGCAGAAATATGAATAATTTAACTTTCAGCAATTGGGTTTTTTTTCAGATCTCTGAGATTCACTTTTACGGAGAGCAATTCCAAGTGGTCCAAAGTGTGAAATCCAGCTTTTGCGTGAGAACTTTTGCATAAACAATTGCATTGATCTTTGCACTATGCGCGAGACACGTCAGAAACTACTTTCCACGTTGTTAATTTATAAAGAAATTCTAAGAGGAATAAGCGGCACTTTGATGCGACAAAATCGACATTTTGTGATGAGCTACGTTTTCATGGATTATCTTTGTCGCAAGTTGCAAAAATTGTCTAAACAAAATCTGCGCTGGATCGTACTGCCGGACGTAACTCTGAAGCGTTTAATGAACGACGTGAAAGAGACGCAGATTCGATACGTCGATTGCGATTCTTGCGCGCTGGCAAATGTGCAATTTGTGGAACAATCGTCGAGCGGTTGGTTTCACATATGTTCGACGTTTTCGACGAGGAAATACAAATTAACAATTGCATCCTCACCCGACGTCAAAGAAGACACCGTTCTAATTTCCGAAACAATGCGACGCAATTTGCAAACTGCTCTTCGTTGCGAGCAATTGGACGAATCGTGCTTTTTACGTAAGTAATAAACAACAGAACGCTTGTCGAATTTTTAATTTAAATTTTTGCATTGAATTATTGTTTTTTTATTAATTATATTTTTTTTCGCGTTATATCTTCGAATTTTGTAAGAGGAATAATAAACCATCGAGTAATCAATAATTCAGTTCTTTAAAAATTCTTTTAGTGCCATCGACGGACGACGACGCGGTCGAGTTTGCGATTGAGGCGAGAATATCCTCAATCGCCAGTCCGTGCGATTGCGCGACCGAGGTGGTGGACGCCGCGTTAGAAAATTACTTCTCGTATCCTCGATATTTGCATGTGAATGATATAATTAAGATCGACGCGAAGGAATACGCTCGGGATCGATTTTATTCGTCCGCTTCTTTCGCGATTCCTGTGTTACATTTTCTCGTCAAATCGTTGAAACTTTATCGCGACGGGCAGCTCGACAGCGTAAACAGTTGTTACATCGTGCGCGGGGAATCGACGCTTATTCAAGAAGCGCGGGTTCACAGCTACATCCCCCGAAGACACGTTTGTTCGAACGACGACGTTTTTTCGCGAGAAGAAACCCAAAGAACGTTGAAGACCGACGCCGGATATCCGTCAGCTCTGACGGAATCTCTGGAGCGCTTAGAATCTTGCGTCGTGCCTTTTCTAAACGAAGGTGAACGATAAAACTCTCGCGCAAATCTCTCGATAACAATAAAATATTGTGACGTCATTTGAATGTACTTTTTAATTTCTTTTTTTTTTTTTTTGTTTATTACATATCTGTGTTGCAGACATCCAGTTGCAGGTGAGGCCGATCTTTCTTGTGAAGGGATCGCGTGGTTGCGGCAAGGACGAATTGGTTCGAGTCGCGTCGGAAAGATTGGGACTGAATATGTACGACGTCGACCTCGCAAAAGTTCAGACTCTAACGTCAGCGCAGACCGAAGCGAAGCTCAGAACAGTATTGCAGAACGCACAGCGATACGTGCCCTGTATATTGTATTTAAATAACATTCAAGTGCGTGATCCCATAAATGGATACGTTGCGCGCGTTGAATCAATTTATTATTTAGTTAGTACACAAATCGATTTGACAAGAGAAATATATCTCGCAGGTGTTCGGTAAGACCGCTGAGGGTCAGAAAGACGAGAGAGTTATTTCCGCATTCACAACGGAGATCGCCGCGCTTTACGAAAAACGTCGGAAATTTCCTCTGATCGTTGTAGCCGCGTCAGACGAGTCCGACTTGCCGGCGGAATTGCATCGGATATTCATCGAAACTGTTCACGTGAAACACTTGAATCAGAACGAACGGGCGGAACTGATGTCTTGGTTCTTGTCCGACAGAAATCTAACGACAACCGCGGATCTGTCGAAAGTGGCCGGTCTCTGTTCGGATTTCAGATTCGCGGATCTGTTGGCGTTGTCGTTGCACGCGATTAAATCCCGATGCAAAACCATGACGTGGCACGATTCTGACGATTCTTGCAAGTTTGTCTTGACGCAAGAAGATTTCGATCGAGCATACGGTAACAGCATATGGGCGTTTTGTCGTTCGTTCAGTTCAGAGCTCATTCGCTCATTTTTTGTTGCGCGCGACGAAATAAAACAAAATTATATTTGTAGATTACATGCAGTCGATACAATCCGACAGCGAGGGAGCTCCACGCGTGCCGGAGGTTCGTTGGGAAGACGTGGGCGGTTTGACGGAACTTAAACACGAGATAACTCGTAGAATCCAACTGCCGTTGCTGAACGCCTTCGGATTTGGAAAATCTGGATTGCTGTTGTACGGTCCGCCTGGCACGGGAAAGACTCTTCTTGCTAAAGCAGTTGCGACGGAGTATCAATTGCACTTTTTGTCGATTAAAGGTCCGGAAGTTCTAAATATGTACGTCGGTCAGAGCGAGAAGAACGTGAGACAAAGTACGTTTTTTTGTAAATTCTCTCTCTGCGGGGGGAAAAAAATACAAAGAAACCTGTAGAAACCAAACGATTTTTTATTCGCTCATCAAATGATACAAATCAACAGGAAATTTATTGTTTGTTCGCAGTTTTCGAGCGTGCGCGCGCCGCGGCTCCCTGTATCATCTTCTTCGACGAACTGGACTCACTGGCGCCCAATCGAGGCAAGAGCGGTGACAGCGGCGGCGTAATGGATCGCGTGGTCTCTCAATTGCTCACCGAGATGGACGGCCTCGAGGATTCCGGCAACGTGTTCATCATAGGAGCGACGAACAGAATCGATCTGATAGATCCCGCGCTGCTGCGTCCCGGCAGATTCGACAAGATGCTATACGTCGGCATCCACTCCGACCGCGCGTCTAAGCTCAACGTTCTCAAAGCGCAAACGCGCAAATTCACGTTACAAGACAATCAGGTGCTGGAACAGGTTGTGGATCAATTGCCCGACAACGTAACCGGCGCGGACTTGTATTCGGTCTCTTCAAACGCGTGGCTCAACGCTGTGCGCGAAGCGTTAACCAAACGCCAAGAAGCCACAAGGGACAATATTTCATTCGAAGAAGATAGTTCGGTTAAGGACAGCGTTGTTGTGGGGTTGCAGCATTTTGCGGACGCTATTCGCGACCTGGTACCTTCGGTCAGTGACGAAGAGATAGGAAGGTATGCTTTTAACAGGAAGAAGCTGTAAAGGTGTCTCAATCGAGAGTGTCTTTTCAGTCATCACTGTTCAAAGCTTGCGCGGATATACGTTCAGGTATAAGTGTTTTTGGTACAACTTGAAATATAGCTCACGATGTATTATAAACGACATATTATTTTATTTTATTTTGAGAAGTATGTAAAACAATTTGTACAGTGAATAAAATGAAGAATCTACGCTCTCTTTACAGATTATCTTCGATTTACATTACTCCGCATTATTGCGCCGAACGGTCATTCATTTTTAAACACTGGCGCATGGGGAAAACGCGAAACTACTATCGCAAAACTATCGAACCTGTCTCTCTCTCTCTCTCTCTCTCTTCCCCCCCGGAATACCCAGGATGCTTCGAACGCTTTTCATTGTGCGCGCTCTACATATATTATATTTTATGTATATATATATATATATATAGTATGCATAATGACCAGAATATACAATGTAGAAAAATAGGACAGCTAGATTCACTGCGAACGCATTCGTACGGATGTAGATCGGTAGATTCGAAGATAAAAGCTGAAAATTCCGCGTTTAAGTGCACAAATACGACGCGCAACGTCGCACAACAAACTACGGTGTGGTTGGTTCGAAATCGTAGACGTAGATTACAAGGATTTTAAATTTTTTTGAGCTAAATGACGAGGGATTTTTCGTTCATTCAAATTTGCGGACTGGATTCGCTTCTCGCAACAACGCGAGATACTTTTTGATAACACAAAGAAAATAATCAAGAGAGAATCGTATTTAAATATTTGATTTATACAGTGTGTGTGTGTAAGTTGTGTGATTCGCCTTGTGTGCGTGTGCAAGACGCGTTGAAAAGATTAATTAAAACACACCTAAAACGAATGACACCGAATAACATTTTTTTGTTTTTTTTTTTTTTGTTCGTACGTCGGACATTTAACATCGTATACCTTTGGTATAATCGCGAGGTAGTAAGTAACTGTTCGTGTCGGTGCAATCGTCGCAAACAATGTTGCGCGTTGCATCATCGTCTCATTCCAAAATTCGATCCTATCTCTCTCGCAAATCGGCACGCGCGAACGAAACCGATTCGACCGCTCTGTCGCTCATATTGTCTGTCCGTATTCCTTTTCGTTCGAATTTGCCCTGTGCCTTACGAGATAAAACTGTAACATTTTTTTTTATTGTGTTATGTTTGAGCATCTACTATCAAGGTACGAATTAAAGCGATACGCTTATTAGAGTGTATGTCGACGTTATTATTATTTTTGAGGATTCAGCAGGAATCGTACAACATACTCTTTTTTTTTTCTCTTATCTTTTATCAGATACAATTTCTTTATCATCGAATGAACACTACCGTGTGTGCGCGACACACACGGTTCGTTTTTTTTTTTTTTTTTTTTTTTTTTTTCGATCTTCAAGTGCTATTCTTGCTTATATACGAGGCGGTGCACACTCATCGAACATTTCGTCGCTGTGTAAAAATCTCTTTCCGTTCGAATCGCGTACACGAACGCTTCTTCTNTGTCGACGTTATTATTATTTTTGAGGATTCAGCAGGAATCGTACAACATACTCTTTTTTTTTTCTCTTATCTTTTATCAGATACAATTTCTTTATTATCGAATTAACATTACAGAGTGTGTGCGACACACACGGTTCGTTTTTTTTTTTTTTTTTTTTTTTTTTCGGGTTCTTCAATTGCAATACTTGCTTATATACGAGGCGGTGCACACTCATCGAACATTTCGTCGCTGTGTAAAAATCTCTTTCCGTTCGAATCGCGTACACGAACGCTTCTTCTATTATTCTCTGAAACTGACACACGCGTGCGTTTGATAAAATCGTCGTGAACTTTTGATATTCGGCATGTCGTTTTGTTTTTGTTTTGTTTTTTTTTTGTTTTGGTTTTTGTTATATGCGCATTTTTCTACTCTCTTCTACTCTTGAGTGTGCGATGAGAAGCTACGTTTTTTTTTCGCGCGCGGAAAACACAAGTATCACATTCGATGACAGATAAACGCTAATTTGTAAATGCCCGCTCGCCACATGTACGTACATATACACGTGCGCAAAGAAAAACGGAACGAAAAAAAAAAAAAAAAAAAATAGCGTGTAGATTCAGATCTAAGAAGGTCCCAAATCGAACGTTTTGCATGCGTGCTCTAAAGGCTATCGTGCCGCGACATAGTTATCTCAACTAGAGTCCCAGAAATCACGAGTGCAATGTTTCTCTCGCATCATCTGATTCTCCGTTATTTTAGTTTTATTTTTTGTTTTTTTTTATATATATCTTTTTTTCTTTGTTTTGCGGAAACATCTCGCGTGTACGTAATCACGCAATACTTTTTGTTTATTTTTTAACTGTGAAGAGAGAACATTATTTTGTAATATACATTAAATAGCGATACCATATATTATCGTACATGTAACTATTCTAATTTGATAGGAGAGAAAAATAGGTGTATATATATATAGATTTAGAGAATTACAAAATTAGATGCCGGAAATTTCTCATCTAACGTACTTTCCGTGATGTCTCGATACTATCGCGCGTTTACGTACTCACACGAGAGAGGAGCGAGTCGATGACCTCTCCGATAGAAATACATATGTTAAACGGAAGTTATTAGTAACTTACGTTCGGGAAAAAACTGTTTTTTTTTTTTTTTGCCTTCGTACGACGTGTGTAAATTTCTAAAACGCGATTGTAGAACAACGCGACACTATAGATTCGCGCGTTTGTTGCGTGAGATACGCGCTGTTTATACGATACAAAATCTAGAAGAAAAAAAAAAAAAAAGAAAACGAGCGACCGAGGATTTTCTCTTCCTGATGCACGTACATGCGAGTTTTCCTTGCAAAATTGGTCCCAACTGATGCGTTTGCAGAAGATCACGTGGAAGTCTCGAAGCTCCGCTGCGGACGAATCGGTTAGGGCCAATGCACAATTTTTTTTCATCATCTGTACAATTTTTAAGAGACGCCGTTTTATCAAGTGTATCGGATTTAAACGTACAATCGTCATCTTAAGTATATATTGAGGAACAAAATAGTCACCTATGCCAGTGGAGAGGTACTAAAAAGGAAAGTATAAGACACACTACTCTTCACTAGATTTGGCTCATGAAGAAATATTTCGGCAAATTGCCTTTGATCAATCACTTTACATGTATATATATATATATCTGTCACTCTTATGTCAATTACAGTCTTAACGCACGCTCTCTATCTTTCTTTCTTTTTTTTTTTTTTCAAGGAACGAGAGGACGAGCTTCGTCAAAAATTCACTCAGAAATTATATATTATATTAATATATATATATATATATTTTTTTTTTACGTAGCGAAGAGAAAAGTTCGTGTACGATAAAAATGATCTCTGACTTGAACGTTCTCCGGAGCAATTCGCGCAATTCTTCCAATTATTCTTCTGTGTGATGATTCTTTCAGCGCTTTCTCACCGTCCGCAATCCGTTTGTTTCCTCCACTTTGTGTGATGATTTGTCGTTGGTTAGTGTTTTAAAACATATGACAAAGCATCGCCAAGTCTCCCGGTACGCGTGACGACACGGAACGACTCACTCGTTGAGAACGCGCGATGTATCAGAGGTGGGACTTGCGCGTTCCCTGTCAGAAGTACCGTCTAGCAGGTAAGCCCGGTCATGAGACCTCGGTGTTCGGCTCTGCGATTAAATTATATTACACATATATTATAAAAAAAAAAAAAAAACACACAAATATATTTATCATTGACATATTTTTAAACACTTTATCTGTGTACCTGGTCAGGAGGATTTCGGGGCGAATTCGTGCAATATGTCGCATGCCATCTCGAGATCGTTTCTGGTGATACCGAGCGCCTTGATCACGTTGTCCTGGGTGAAACCGAGCGCCGTCAGTTTTGTTATATGCTCGACGTTAATGTTTTCGTACGCCGCCGACTCTGACGATTTGGTGATTGCGCCACCACCTCCGGGATCGTCCCTCGCCTTCATCAGTGCTGTAAAGCGAGCTCTGTTCGCCTCCAAGTTGATATTCTTAACAACGTGCTGACCTGTGCCGCAGATCACAATCGTGTTTTCGTAATGATGATCTTGACGAGCGTCTTTCAAAGTCTTCGGCGGTCGCGGCGCTGACAAAGGTGGCGGCACAGGTGGCACATTGTTGCTCGTCTCGCCGGTCGTCTGACTCGTCATCGAGCTCGTCGCTATGGCACGATACGTCTTTTCCGGCAACGTCGGCGGTGGCTGCGGTTGTCGCTGCGGAGTGCTCGCGTGATTCCCGTGAGGCCGACGTACGTGAGAAGACCTCACTATTGCCGTCGACGGCGCGGGCGGTATCGGTGGAACTGGCGACGTCGCGCGATGTAGCATGTCGTATCTCGCTTCTATATTAATTGTAATTACTGTAAAAGTTTTATCTTCTTATCTTCGTATAATTACAAGATAAACATTTTCAGAAGCTATACCTTTACTACTTTGTAGATTGTTGTCGGCATAATTAAATATGACCGCTGGTGGCGGCGGAGCGTTTTCCTTCGGCACCGTCAAGTGACGTCCGTTTCTGAGATGATTGTTCGGCGTTGGAGACGGCGAGGGTCTTCTCGGTGGTAACGGCGGACTCGGAACGATCCTCCGCGGTATCACTGGCGAATTCGTGGGACTAGAATCATCTTCCTCATCGGAATCGTCGCATATAAACCCGCAATTACCATTGCACTCTTCCATTATGTCCTAAAACATCAGAAATAGACGAAAGAAGAGTTAATTCTGGCTTACGTCACATAAGAGAAAGATGCTTTAGAAACATTTGAAATCTGAGACAAAAATATTTGAATTTTACTTGCATAAATATATATTGGAATGCTCTTAAAAAATGTTTATATTTTGCTATGATGAAAAAATATTATATATCTGGTATAATCGTAGTTTAAATAGTTACCTTTTCAGCAATAGACTAAGTATTCTCATTTAGAACGATGACTTTTTTTTTTTTCATGTAAAAAAAAATATATGAAAGGATATAAAAGCATGTGACACACACAATCCACAATCAAAATGAAGTTTCTGTAAGAGAAATGACCAACAATACCGTCTGCTTCGCTTCGAACCACGGGATGATACGCATTATTATTCTCCGCAATGTGATTTCCTGGTTAAATCTTCCTCAAGAGGTCTTCGAAGCAAATAAAGCGATGAATCATCTGCTTTGAAGCTGTAGCGATCGTCTATGTATACTGTGTGCAAATGTCAGCGTTTGAATCGCCTGTCCTTGATCTTTTACAAAAAAAAAAAAAACAACTGTTTATTTACGACAGGAAGACAAGTGTCTACGGACCTAATATGAGAAATCTTTTGGTGTTGTCGCGAGAGTCAACGCGATAAAAAGAAAGAACAAAAAAAAAAAAAAAAAAAAAATCGACACGCGTGTGTAGTAAAAGAAAGAAAAAAAAAACTTGATTAGACCAACCTCAATCGCAGAAGAGTCATTTCGGTGCAACAGTGAGTGAGAAAAAAAAAAAATCATAAAATCGCTGTCAAAAGGGAGCTGTTGGACAAACACGTTCGACTGTGTTTCTGTTTTATTACAAACGAAGCGGAAACGTCGAAATCGTGCCGTTGATCTTCTTATGTGTGCACATCTGATTCGTCGTCAACCAAATGCGAGTATAATCGTCGCGATTGATTCGAGCGTAATTACAAAAGCGTAAAAGCGTAACGGTAAATGCATTTTTTTTTTTTTTTTTTTTTTTTTNAAAAAAAAAAAAAAACACACAAATATATTTATCATTGACATATTTTTAAACACTTTATCTGTGTACCTGGTCAGGAGGATTTCGGGGCGAATTCGTGCAATATGTCGCATGCCATCTCGAGATCGTTTCTGGTGATACCGAGCGCCTTGATCACGTTGTCCTGGGTGAAACCGAGCGCCGTCAGTTTTGTTATATGCTCGACGTTAATGTTTTCGTACGCCGCCGACTCTGACGATTTGGTGATTGCGCCACCACCTCCGGGATCGTCCCTCGCCTTCATCAGTGCTGTAAAGCGAGCTCTGTTCGCCTCCAAGTTGATATTCTTAACAACGTGCTGACCTGTGCCGCAGATCACAATCGTGTTTTCGTAATGATGATCTTGACGAGCGTCTTTCAAAGTCTTCGGCGGTCGCGGCGCTGACAAAGGTGGCGGCACAGGTGGCACATTGTTGCTCGTCTCGCCGGTCGTCTGACTCGTCATCGAGCTCGTCGCTATGGCACGATACGTCTTTTCCGGCAACGTCGGCGGTGGCTGCGGTTGTCGCTGCGGAGTGCTCGCGTGATTCCCGTGAGGCCGACGTACGTGAGAAGACCTCACTATTGCCGTCGACGGCGCGGGCGGTATCGGTGGAACTGGCGACGTCGCGCGATGTAGCATGTCGTATCTCGCTTCTATATTAATTGTAATTACTGTAAAAGTTTTATCTTCTTATCTTCGTATAATTACAAGATAAACATTTTCAGAAGCTATACCTTTACTACTTTGTAGATTGTTGTCGGCATAATTAAATATGACCGCTGGTGGCGGCGGAGCGTTTTCCTTCGGCACCGTCAAGTGACGTCCGTTTCTGAGATGATTGTTCGGCGTTGGAGACGGCGAGGGTCTTCTCGGTGGTAACGGCGGACTCGGAACGATCCTCCGCGGTATCACTGGCGAATTCGTGGGACTAGAATCATCTTCCTCATCGGAATCGTCGCATATAAACCCGCAATTACCATTGCACTCTTCCATTATGTCCTAAAACATCAGAAATAGACGAAAGAAGAGTTAATTCTGGCTTACGTCACATAAGAGAAAGATGCTTTAGAAACATTTGAAATCTGAGACAAAAATATTTGAATTTTACTTGCATAAATATATATTGGAATGCTCTTAAAAAATGTTTATATTTTGCTATGATGAAAAAATATTATATATCTGGTATAATCGTAGTTTAAATAGTTACCTTTTCAGCAATAGACTAAGTATTCTCATTTAGAACGATGACTTTTTTTTTTTTCATGTAAAAAAAAATATATGAAAGGATATAAAAGCATGTGACACACACAATCCACAATCAAAATGAAGTTTCTGTAAGAGAAATGACCAACAATACCGTCTGCTTCGCTTCGAACCACGGGATGATACGCATTATTATTCTCCGCAATGTGATTTCCTGGTTAAATCTTCCTCAAGAGGTCTTCGAAGCAAATAAAGCGATGAATCATCTGCTTTGAAGCTGTAGCGATCGTCTATGTATACTGTGTGCAAATGTCAGCGTTTGAATCGCCTGTCCTTGATCTTTTANAAAAAAAAAAAAAACAACTGTTTATTTACGACAGGAAGACAAGTGTCTACGGACCTAATATGAGAAATCTTTTGGTGTTGTCGCGAGAGTCAACGCGATAAAAAGAAAGAACAAAAAAAAAAAAAAAAAAAATCGACACGCGTGTGTAGTAAAAGAAAGAAAAAAAAAACTTGATTAGACCAACCTCAATCGCAGAAGAGTCATTTCGGTGCAACAGTGAGTGAGAAAAAAAAAAAATCATAAAATCGCTGTCAAAAGGGAGCTGTTGGACAAACACGTTCGACTGTGTTTCTGTTTTATTACAAACGAAGCGGAAACGTCGAAATCGTGCCGTTGATCTTCTTATGTGTGCACATCTGATTCGTCGTCAACCAAATGCGAGTATAATCGTCGCGATTGATTCGAGCGTAATTACAAAAGCGTAAAAGCGTAACGGTAAATGCATTTTTTTTTTTTTTTTTTTTTTTTTATTGTCACTTACCTGCGACGTTGGTCACACATGCGACTCCCTCCATCGAACGTGTGTACATATATAAATAAATTTTTACCGAATTAGTTTGGATCATGCAGCAGATAGAGCAATATGACCCCAGGGTGGACAACGTTATGAAACAAAAAGTAAAAAATGATCACATGCGAATGATATAACAAGATAACATTTTCTCGCTCTCTTGTTTCTTTTGAAACAAGTTTCCCTGTTGCTGGAAAAAAAAAAAAAAATAACGATATAGAGAGACAGACAAAAAAGTAGCGCATAATTAAAAACTAGAATCCAGCAAAAGGGGGACGGTTTTTTTTGTTTTGCGTTTTACGCATAAATATACATATATATAAAAAAAAGTAACTCTCTCGAAGTGTAATGACAATACAATTTTATTAAAAAAAAAAAAAAGTATTATTTCCTCTCTGACGTCTCTCTAATATTTTACAATGAATAAGTAATACTCGCTACCTCAATCGCACGCTAAAGTTACGAAAAAGTATAAGTCCGGTCTAACGCGCGCGACGCACACGCTTTTCTCTCGTTGTTTTAATCCAATCGCTAATAGCTACGCGTAATAGAAACGCATTCGATGTGAATTGCCGATAAAGCTTAATAACAAAGACTAAAATCGACGATCCGCCAATAAAATTGTGCTAAGAGAATCGATCGTTGCTCATACCGCCTGAATTAAAGTTGCATGCATTATGCGTACAAACTTTACAAGGTGTATATATTTACGTGTACGTGTACGTGTGTGTGTGTGTATGTGTATGTGTCTTGCATCAAAAACGTACGTACAATACCATATGCATTAGACACTCGGTGCGACGACTAATGTCAAAAACCTTTTTTTCTTCACAAAAATACAGAGAGTAATACAGAATAAATAATAAATTAATACTTTAAAAGAGAAAAAGTGATAGAGAGGTCTGAGACGTTTCTATATCGATTATATGACATTAACGTGACATTACACATTCTCGTCTACCGCCAACAGGTACACAATACATTCGTTTAACGGGATGTACATAACGATAGAGTGGTACGGGTTCCTTTCGAGTCCGCTGTTCACGCTACTCTGCCAGGATCGCGTCGCATGTTTCTTCCTCTTATTCGTAAACGCTTACGCATTTGGAGTCTTAATAAATATAAGGGAACGTTTTTATATACGTATACGTCTTCTTCTTCTTCTTCTCTTTTTTTAATTTTTTTTTTTTTTTTTTTTTTATCTTTGAATCGTAGCTGTGTTATTATTATTTCTCGAAAATAATCACTCGTTTATCACAATACTTGCAAGTGCAAATGTTTTTGAATGAATCTCGATCGTTAACGAGAGGAATAATACGAACGAATGTAACATGTGATGGATATGCGAAGTGGATTAATAAATTGTTGTTTACGATATAAAATACTATTTCAATACTTAATAATTTTAAATAATACGCGCGCGCGCATATAAATAATAATATATATCGTGTATTAATATCCAACATCTCGTATTGGCGTTTAAAATACGTGTTTTCATTCACTTTGCAATGTGAATCGAGAAAAGCAAAACAACAAGTTACAGTATTGGTTAAATAAAACTTCAGTATATATATATACTTCAGTATATATATATATATATATATATATATACATATATATATATATAACTTCAATGTGTACATATATATACACATATATATATATTAAATTTTTTTTTGAAATTTTCTTCTATAAATCAATTTAACTACAAGACACATTAGTCCACATTAATATGTCTATAAATAAGATAATCGTATGTGTGTATAAATAATACACGCAAATATCTCTTTCAGGCATTAAAAAGTCTTTTATATATGCACATAACTTTAAAAAAGAGCGCTTTTAATAACTACGCATGTGTGTATGTGTGCACATGCATTATGAATTCTGTGAATCGAGAGTGTAGCGTTTGTTTTGTTAGTAGATAAATAAATGTGATGAACCCACATTGTGGCTGATTGATGCGAGCCCACTTGCTTAATTATAAATTCTTTCGCTAGATAACGTTTTTTCTCTTTAACGCTTTTTTTTCTTTTTTTTTTAGATTACAACATCTAAATTCGATAAAATTCCTTATCAAACTTTAATCTTTAGACCGTTGAATGAATTATCTAAGAAGGCTATCTTGTTCGAAAACTATATATACGTGTGTGCGCGTGGTCATAGTGACAGCGACAATGGGTCATACAATAAGCCGCCGAATCATAAATATTTTTACTGAAATGCAAGAAAAGCGAATCTTACCTGAAAGCACTCGTATAATCGATGCGAAATATGTAATTATGCGACATAAACAATTTCAATAATATGTTAGTTCGTGAAAATTCGCGATGGAGACAGAGATAATCGACCGATCGATCGACTAACCGATCGAGCGACTGATCTCTCGCCGATTATTAATCATTTGATGCAAACAAAAAAAAAAATAAAAAAAAAAAAATAAAAAATAAAACACATACAGTAAGTGACAACGAACTCTACAGAACCACGGTTCTGCGATTTGGTTAAAATCTTGGTCCCGTAATCGATTGCAGTAGCTTCTCCGATACATTTACGTGACTATACAAACTACTGCGTACCTGCCTCTCTCCACGGGATACAGCTTTACAGTCGTGAAACGACAGACTTACGCGAAATGACATGTGACACGTGTGTGTATGGCCGTTGGTAAACCGCGAGATCTCATGAAATGTATGAGACATTCTCAAGAATGAGGCATACTGCGGGGGGGATGTTGTTATACATAGAACACATTTAATAATGAAGGTGGATGCTATTCCTAGTCGGATACCTCGGTGTCGGGGTCGAGATCCCGCGTAGGGGTCGACGCGTTGCTAACCGACGCCGAAACCGCTCCGGGTTTGTGCGTTCTTCGCGGATCAAACGGATCCACGACGATCTGCTCGGTGCCTTTAATCTCGGCTCGACAAAACGGACAACCCTGTCCTTCGGAATCCTGCAAGCAGACGGTCGGACATACATTAAAATACTTCGCGTTCTTGCGTGACTTTTTTTTTTTTTGCACAAATTTTGTAAAATAAAAGAACCAGTTCCCCGACCGATGTGTGATTTATTGAATTGAGAATAGTTCATTTAACGCGCAAGATTATATACTGCTACCTGCCAAGATGTGAGACACGGCGTGCAGAGCAGATGTCCGCAAGGTTCTATCCTCACGTCCTTATCGTGCTCGGCGCAGATTTTACACAGCTGGAATGTGCTACCCATCTCGCAATACAATTCGTACTGCTCCGCCGTCACCTTTATGTGCTCCTCCGGCGTTGGTTGTACGGCCCATGTCAAATCTGGATTTATATTTCGACCGTCTGGATACAGGTAGCTGCAAAATTTTTGAAACTTGTTATTGAGATTTCTGAATCCGATCCTCCGTGACGTACATAAATAGAACAAAGTTTGTTTTTTTTTTTTCACATAAAAAATATAACACTCACAAGCCTTCCCGATAGCCGTCCAGTAAAGCTTGGCACAGACTTTTGTTGTGCGGTATAGTTTGAAGGATATCACCGTCAGACGTGACGTAGCCAATTGCCCATTGTCCCAGCCTCGTGCAACTTAATCGAAATACGTAACTCCCGGGTTTGGTGATGCAATATTTTTGTAAACGCGCTTTCACCTCGTCGTAAGTGAGAAAAGCCACGTAGCCGGGATGCGTCACAGCCAGAATTTTCCAGTTGCGCAAGAGGGTCGACCATGGTTGAAACAATCTTGAACACAATTGCGATCATCATCGCGATTGAAACGTATACCGAATAAATCACGAGTAAAATTATAAACGATCCTAAAAATTAATTCATTTGCCGCAAAAATTTCTCGTTTACCTTGTAAACACGTCAAATTCGAAGTTGGAAATGTAATCGTTACAAGTCAGATCTATCGTGGATTTCAGTGCCATTGCCTGCAGTCCCGAACTGATCGGATGAACTTTGTTCAATTCGTATCTGAACGCCCTCCATGACACCAGTGTACTGAAAAAAAAAAAACAAAAAAGATGAAACAATATTAAAAATATGAAACATTTTGCTCGACGATAATAAAAAAAAAATCCGATCTCTTTCTCGACAGTTTGTGCGAGAAAAATTCTAAAAATCTGATTTTAACAATTCTTAAACAAAGTTGTCGGAGAATTCAAGTCATTAAAGATGATTGTCGCGAATTTAGGAATCTGTTATTCTCAGATTTTGTCGCGCAAAAATTTCACGAGTCGAGTTTGTTTTTCCTCGAACGAGATGCGCCCGGGGTGCCGCTCGAAGTTCCTCGAAGGTACGTCACTGCGAAAGTCTGACACTTGTGCAAGATTGTACCGCGCGTGCGCGTCAAAGGTCGCTTCGCGGATGCGGAATGACTAGCAGTACGAGACAACAACTCACGGCGTTCGGAGATTTCCTCGAGGTGCGATCGGCGGAATACGTGCACACACATTTTTAACGGTAAGACAAACCGTTTTGTTTTAATGACACGAGCAAACGTGCGAATGCACAGACGCATTTTGTAAAAAAACGCCGGAAAAAAGAAATCTCTTTGCAACCAAACCGGGACGTGTCTCTTGTTGTCGCTTACGACGAATTCGATTGGATGCACTAGTGCGCACTGAGTGCGTCCTCTTTCAGTGTTAGTCAAATACCAACACTGAAATATTCTACAACACATTGAAAGAAGACGCACTCAGTGCGCACTAGTGCATCCAATCGAATTCGTCGTTAGACACGCAGTTGCGCAGAGATTTCATGAGACGGGGAGCCGGCTGATCTTCGCGGATCTCTCACCGCGAGAGGTTAGATCGGCGCACGAGAGACGTACATATTGCACAAGAGCTTACACACACCTCATTATTCCAGATATATATATACACCTTGTATTTGACTATTCATTGAGGAAGAGAAGAAGAGAATTGTGCGATTCCGACATATTAAATAAGAAAATCAAAGATAATCAAAGATACTTCAATAGCACTGTGATTATTGGAAATTTAGAAAATAAACAAATAACTAAATATATATATATATATATATATATAATGTAAAAAGTTTGGTTTATATATAAATATAATCGGCGTCGACAAAACATTGACAGCAGAGCTAAAAATAATTTCGTATCATTTTGTTGACCACATCAAACAAACAAACGAGATAACATGTACAAACCATCGACAAATGTTATCAATAACCGTTGCGGTCTAATCTAAACTCATCGACTTAAAAAAGACACAGAGAAATATTCATTTGTAAGTCGTTTGAACGCGACACAAATATTTATCTAACGCGCTCTATTTTTTCACCTTACATCTCTTTCTCTCGTTACGTAGTAATTGTAGTCGCTAGAACTTTCAACGTTTTTTTTTACGATTTGTTTGTAAACGCTTTAAGTCGCTAAAAATCGATTGCGGTCTCGTTCGATCGCGGTTTGCGTCAGGTGTGATTATTATCTTCTCCGACTGTAGCGTATAAGTGTTACATAGTTCGCACACAAACTATAATCGTTTTCATCTTATTGGCGCCGACACTCGATCGTGTCTCTTGACGCTCGAGAGTTGCGTCAACGAACAATAAAAAACCCAACGAGTGTTTTCCAAGATTATCATTGATCTTATTGTTCGCCGCTTTCTTTTACCACCGTCGTCTAAGTTGTGTTGCAAAACAGAAATTTAGTTTGGACGTACTCAAGTTAATAACAATGGACGATTCCGAGCAATCGGGGGTAATGGCGATGGTGGTGGTGAATTTTTCATTGCGGTTTCGATTTCCTGAACCTCGTGTATATGCCCACACATTATATAACATTGTTTTATATAATCCTATGTATAGAATTCGTCTTTGTGTAGAGAACGAATGTATGTACAGTATGAATGTATACTGTTTTTCTTTGTATACATATAGTATATCGCTGCAGTTTCAGGAGCGGAGTCCCGCCGGTACACGCCGGAAATGCGCGTAATAAAATTCACGCTATCCACCGGACTTGTGCACTTAGTCCGAAATTTCGCAGGCACGTAATTTGACAAAATTGTCCCGATTGATCACTTCCTCACATTAGCGTCGTCACTTCCCAATTAGCGATAAGCATTTAATCCGTCAATTTGTAAATAATCGATCTCGCTTTTTGTTTTTGTTTTTTAACGTAATTACACAAGTCACTGTTTGATCGTTATGTTGTTTTAATGTGTTTTAACATCGCACAGTTTGCTCGAACACACTCGCGTAAAAAGTTCGGAGAACACTTGTTGTTTACCTTTGTGATCTCAAGTGATCACCTACATTGATTAATGTAGGCGTTCGCAAAAACTGAATGCCATCGAAACGTCAAAGCGTAAAGCGAGATGATATCGAATTAACACTTTCAAAACTCGTAGAATGAATGACTTTTCTAACTTTCCTGCGCGCGCGCGACAAATATAGAATTTTCCATTTAGTTTATTTCGAGATTTTAACGCTCGCAATTGCAGTTGCAGCAACAGCGATGAGCGGAAACAAAGATTACAAGTCGGCCACGTCCATTTACGATTTCACGGCGAATTCTATCAAAGGGGAGGAGATACCATTGTCCAAGTAAGCGCAGTCTCGACACGTATCGTGATGCGAAAACTGATGACGAAAAGCAAAAGTAATAATAACGATTGTTTTTTTTTTTTCAGATACAAAGGCCACGTGTGCTTGATCGTGAATGTTGCTTCGAAATGCGGTCTCACGGCGACGAATTACAAGGAACTGAACGAATTATACGACGAATACGCTGAATCCAAAGGTAAATTTTTATTTACAGAGCGAAAGTTTTCTTCGAACAATTTGGAGCAACGTGTTTAAATATTTCTTTTTTCCCGTGCCTGACAGGACTACGAATTCTGGCATTTCCCTGCAACCAGTTCAACGGACAAGAACCAGGCAACAGCGAGGAGATTTGCAGTTTCGCCGATCGTCAGAAAGTAAGTTCAAGTTTCACGATAGGACGTAAATAATTTGTCTTTTTCTTTCAACGATTTTAAGCGGTCGTATTTGATTCTTACAGGTAAAATTTGACTTGTTCGAGAAAATTGACGTAAACGGAGATAACACGCATCCGCTGTGGGCGTATCTGAAGAAAGAACAGGGCGGCATATTGGGTAGCTTTATAAAATGGAACTTTACCAAATTTATCGTGGATAAAGAGGGCAAGGTCGTTGAACGTCACGGTCCTAATGTGGATCCGCACAAGCTAAAAGGATCCCTCGAGAAATACTTTTAAATCACTTCTTAAGTCACTTTTCCCGTTTTTCTTTATATACATTTTTCTAAAATTAATATATAATTGTGCGCATAGTTTTTCGTACATGGGTAATGTGACTGTGTGAGTACATAAATAAATGGTTAGACGCTGTTGTTTCATTGTATTAAATCACTTAATTTGATAGATTGATCTCTGTTAATTTCAATGTCTTGAAGCAAAAATTTCACATCAGCGTCAACAATGTTCTACTAATATTTATTTTAATTCTGATACGTATGTTGCTTTTGCAGTCATGAAGGCACTAATTGTAAGATGTATAAGTGATGGCGAAGCCACACGCAGAAGTATCTTGTATATCTACTTTGCATCACACACGCAGAAATTTGTTCTACTACAATGGTAGAAGAAAAAATAAATCTGTTTATCAGGTGAACATGTTTGTTTGATTCTTTGGCTAAATTTTTGTCTAAATTAAATGTCTTTTTATTCAAAGATTTCTTAATCTCTAGAAAATTTTCGAATATTGCAATATTAAATACTGCAATTAAATTATATAAAAGTTCACTTCTCTTATTTCAAATTAAAAAAATTACACAACGGCAGATACATGATATGAAAATCATGAGAGAGTTGGGGGAATCGATAATGTATTTTAATTGAAATAACGCGCTCAAGAGAGGCGTGGAATTACTATAAGTTAATTCGGAAACTTCGCTTCGGAGCTGAAACGTACATCCTGCCGGATGTAGCTGCTGCTTTTGTTCGACAACTTCCACAATAGTACGCGACGTGTATGAATGTAATTTCACTCGCGCGTATATATATTCACGCCCACTCTCTTTCGTCGCGATAATTAGCGCGTCGGTCACTTTCATACGCGGCGTTTACGTTAGTTCGCGACCTTGTCCGTTTACGGTGTCACCGGCGGCAACACTTTTAGCTTAATTGTGCCGTTTTAAACGTTCCCGTATTGTGCATGACGATTGTCACACGAGCGCGCGGGCCAATTTATCATTCGAGCACTCCGGGAAATATTATACACGAACGCCTCGTTTGTCAGTGTGAAATTTTCTTTCAGCGTTTTATTCAAGAGATGCGACTATACATATATCTATGTATTTTGTCCTCTCTCCCTGTTTATTGATCCCATAATTGTCCCAATTAGCAAAGTGTGTCATCACACCCATCGGGGTGGATTTTCCAACCGATTTCAAACGCATCTTCTATTTCGTTTTTAAGTTCCTTAAGTCAAATACGTGCTAATACAGTAATTCCCGCAAGTGTCACGTACGATGGAAAGAAAACAAAATTTATATTTTCAGCAGATTTTATCAGCTTCATTTTCGACGTAAACTCGCTCGTATCTAATCCGTGTGTACGTGTTATACATGCACACTCTTGCGGTAATTTGTTAGTAGACGCTGTGCGCGATGCCAGGTGTCGACAGCAGGACAAGGGTAAGCGTGACGCACGTTCTCTCCGTCCTGAATTCGCATCCCCCAAGCGAGCTTGCGACGATCAAAATGGGTCATGTCCTCCATCGTCGGATCATAATCTCTCTCTCAACGTACTCTGTGCGCTCCGTAGTAGACACAAGTGTACCGCGCACGTGTGTGAGTGCGGACGGTGTATGAACAAAACGAAGTTGAGAGAGAGAGAGAAAGAGAGAGAAAGATAAAGATACTAACGCTATAATTAGTCGTCCTTGCTTGCCGATTGATCCGAGGCTCGCCTCCATTCATAGAACATCGCTTTTCCGACGTCGACGACGTCGTCGTCGTCGTCGTCGTCTCTTCCAACGTGACGTCTGACACGTTGCGAGAAAGATATCTCTCATGACATCGCGTAGGAACAGCATTTTTTTGTCCTTTGATACTTATCGTTCGTATCTTATAAATTAAAACATCTACTCTAACGAATAATGCGATTTCAAAAAGTAAATAAAATAAATGATCTTATCGATTTCTCTATTATTAATTACGTTCACGCGAAATGCGTATAGACAGAGAGAAGATTTTTACAAGATGCTTGTAGGAAATTAATCTCTTTGAAATTATTGCAATAAAAAGTATTCTGTACAGAGTAGAATTATTATATCGATAATATTCTGTACAGGATGGAATTTTTTCTGTACAGTAGCGCATTATTTTATCCGTTTGATTATATATAAAATTTTCACACACACACACACACAAGGCGTGTTTCTATTTTATCGTGACGACTGTCTTCCTAGGGTAAAAATTTAAGATCTGCGAACAATTTCTCTCGTCTCGGTATATTACTGTACCCCGATGCGGAGTCACGTAAACGAGATAATATAACGTGATACACGTCGAGTATTTATGGGAAATACGGCTCAGCGGTAGCTCTCAATATGTCACTGGGGAGACCTTTGAAGGTTGAGAAACTACAGACAAGACCGGAGGCTGCCAAGCCCATGCACAGGGTGAGGTCTGTAAAAACGTAGCTAGATTAATTTCCTCTTCAACTATTGATTTTTAGAGAAAAAAAGAAAAAAAAACTGGTTCAAGTAAAAGTTAAAAAGAGATATATACGTATACATCTCAAAAAGAACATTTTTTGATGACTCTAAAGAGATTTGCATAAATTGAAGCAACTAAATCACACCACCAGAAATAACTACCTCGTTTTCGAAGAAATGTCAGCTACGAGCATTTTTTTTCTCGGTTACGAAATTCCTAGATCGTCTCTTCGATCCTCAACCTAGACGTGCCATTTGGCAACTAAAATGTCGAATGTGTTAACAACCACATTTGAATATGAGAAATTCCATAGCTTTTCAAGGAACCCGCATATTCTATTCTTCCGTTCACGAGAAAACGAACGATAAAATGAGGAACAATGCGAAGCGCCAATCCCTGACTTCCGACGACGAAACGGGAGACAATGAGGACGTAAAAAACCGGGAAAATGACGCTTCGTCATCTTCATCAACCCAGAAGAAAATTTCCCTTTGCTCGTCTTTTCACCGAAGCAAAGGACGTAAGGGGGGTGATCGATAGCGATGACGTAGAGTTACCCCTGAATTGTGTCATTTGTGATAGTCCTCAAGGACTAATGTTGACGTTGTCAACATATTAACGGTACGTTATATACGCTCCGCTTCACGGAGGACGCACCTGCTTCCAGGAACGTCACGCACGCACGCGCACACACACACACACACATACGCGCGCCATTGTCCCGTGCGAACGGTTATCAGCAAAGTTCAGCCGTCAAAGGCGTCTAATTTCAACTTTAACCCTTTTTCCGCCCACGTTGACGTATGTGTGAGCCTTTCCTCGATCTTCCCCTCTCTCTCCTCGGCGACGACGACGACGACGACGACGACGACAGCGTCCCTCTCGCGTAAGAGAGACCCCCGCGTCCAGATGCAATTACGCAATGTACAGTACAAAAATACACATCCGCGGAAAATGTCAGTGGAACGGCTGGAATTACATTTCAAGGATGTTGCGTCCGTTCAAAAGGTTCTGCATCATGCTCGTATGAACACCCAACACACGAACGACGTGTCTCGACGACGACGGCGACGGCGGCGACGACGACGACGACGACAACGACGGCGACGTTCTCGTTAAAAATTGCAGTATTGGCATTCTATCGAACAGCGCTTTTCCTCCCTTCCCTCCCCTCCCGAGATATTTCCGGTCTGACATTTCCGATGCAAATGCCGTCGCTAACAGGTTTTACACCCGGTGAATTGACTTTTTCTTTCCTCCCTCGTAAAAAAGTATCTACACGTCTTCGTCACGACGGCGCTACAACTCTACAAATTCAGAGGTTGCGGGTCCGGATGCGGTTGGTTGAAATTATCGCGCTCGGAGGGAAGGAAATTTCTCGCTGAAAATCAAGGAACTATATATCCGAGATATCTTATCTAGGCTTGCGCCGAGTCAGCGTGAAAAAACCCTGTGAAAAAAAAAAAAAAAAAAAAAAAAAACAAAACAAACTGTGCGATGAATCATCACTTCCGTACGTGTATCTCATCATGTACTAAGTATTCGAATATTTGTGAAAACACGGCCTATCTGTGACGTTCTCTTCTGAAACTATCTCCGAGTGTTAACCGGATGAACCAGAAATGAGACTGGACGGGGGGGGGAGGGGGAGGTATGATGTGGTTATCGGCGCGCGGTCTCTCTGATTTTTTTGTGCGATAATGAGCTCTCGCGATCTCTCTCGCGGGCAGGACGAAATCTTCCGATAAACGTGGGCCGAGGCTCCCGGGCTCCTCCTCCGCGCGCCGGGCTCGCCGATTCATGCAATTCGCCTCGTTTAATTCGCCTTAATCGCGACGTCACGTCCCCTTCCTTCCGCTTCGACTCACGTGCGGATGTGAGCTTAACTCACCGGCGGCGACGGCGGCAGCGGCAGCGGCTGCGGCGGCGGTGGCGGCGGCGGCCGTCGCGAATGGGGGACGGACCCGGCTGCCTTTCGACGCGCGTGTAACGTCGGTACACGCATGTTGTGTGATCGCGTGACAGGGCCCACCGTGCTCGCGGTCCGAGCGTATTCACACGCGAACGATCGGACCCGCCGTCGCGCTGTTGCGCGCGAGTCCGGTCCTTGTAACCCGCATGTTATTTGTTTCTTTTTTTTTTTTTTTTTTTTTTTTATCGGATTCCCGGATCCTCTTTACTAATTGCATCTCTTTTGTGTACACAACCGCTCTCTTCCCACGTTCCTACGCTTAATTATGTCATTTATATCTATTTTATTGCGCAAAAGAGAAGAAAAACATAATAGCGAGATGCTTCAAAAAGATATTTTCGCATGAAATAAATTGGATAAGAATGTGTTATATAATTCAAATGTTTATTTTAATCCGCGTTCTCTCTCTTTCTCTCTCTATCTCTTTCTCTCTGTTGATGACTGTCAGATCCGGTGATGAAGATTATCGGGATTCATGTGGAACCGCGTTTAATTACGAATGATGTTTTCCTGTCAGACCTTATTTAGCCACCGGAAGATTAAACTTCGTGCCCGATCCGGGGGCATGCCCGGTTAGTTACGACACTGTCACCGCGTTGCTCACGGGGCTTAAAAGAGAACCGACATTGTGTGTACAACCGGGACCGGATGTTCGCGGATCATTTGACCGGAAACTGAAGGTTCGCGCATCGGCGTAATCGGAGCGACTCGCCACCACCACCACCACCACCACCGCATACTAATCGCTCTGCAATCGCCCGCATCTTATACATAAATACACACGTGTGTGAAACGCCGAGAGCGCGATGTCTGCATCTAATAAGGAAGAAAAAAAAACGCGCGAGTGATCGCACCGGTAACGAGCGTTGTTTTCTCGCGCGCGAATTTAACAAATTAAAAAAAAAATGTATGTATCGAGCAAATCTTATGGGAGTATCTCGCACTTTTTGTGAATTAATCTGCGCGCGCGTCCGCGAATGAAAGGTTTCAATCGTCCACGGTGGGACGCGCATGTCCGAAGTTGGACACGCTCGTCGTTTTGTCGAGCGCGTGTACAAAATACGCGACGCGCGCCGCGGTCATTCATGAATCGACTCGACCCGCTCGCTCCGTTTACACACACACACACACAATATATATATATATATATATATATTTATATCACCCTGACACATACAAATCGTCGCCACGCGGCCGCTGTACAAAAGCCGAGACGGCTCTCTCGCGCGACATTTTCCCATTAATTCCGAAAGAGCGCGTCCGCGGTGACGATAACGCGGTCGATATTGTATCGGGGACGATTCTCGCGCGCGCGGGCGGACAAGGTCGCCGGATGTAGCGCGGCACGTACACCGGAAGTAGAGGAATTTCGCAAGGTGTGAGTTATGCCCGATATCAGCGCGCGAATATCGCGCGCCTTCCCGTAAGCTCATTTTCCTTCGGATAGGGGAAAAAAAAACGCAAAGAAATTGAACAACGTGGAAAATAATCACCACAGTGATATTCTTCTCGAGATCATCGATATGCGGATGTGTAACGAGAATAGCGAGAAGGAAGAGGGAGCCGCAAATATCGCGCGGTATATCCGAGGACTCTTGCTGCGCATAACGCGCGCGAATTTGCGTCGCGGAAAGAACGCAGATAGAGTCCAGACGCGTGCGTTTCCTACGACTTCCTTGTTTATCTTCGGATATCCGCGGCCGCAATAACAAACGTTGAAACGCGGCGATGGTAGTAATAAGTAACGGTTTCTCTCTCTCTCTCTCTCTCTCTTCGTGTGCCGGACGTCGCGCGGCGATTTACACGGCTGGACGCGCCGTCGAGGACGGAATCGTTACACCGGAAGTTGTTTTACGCTAATAACAGCGCGGTATCTGCTATTTGCTCGGCTCGCGCGATGTTCGTACACCACGCGACGCAGAAGAGATAGAGAGAGAGTGAGTGAGTGAGTGTGTGCGCGTTTACCGTTTCAAACGCGACACGAGAGGGTTATAGGGGCGTTTGTGCGAGCGACGGTCTCATGCGTGTGTCACCGCCGACGAGAGCAAATGCGAGTCCAACCGGATAGAGCATTCTTCGTTTATTACCGCCGAATGCATTAAATCGCGACGTCGCGGGTCAAGCACACGCGATTGACGTCAGAGAAGAGAGCGCGCGGCAACGATCCGCCTTGGCTTTTCGACAGCGATATATACACCGACGCTCTGCCACACCGAGACACACACGACTCTTACGTGTACATTTATTATTACAGCGTCTCCTCTTCGCGGAGAGAAGTGTTTTATTTTTTAAGTTAGTCTCGACGAAAATATCGAAAAAATTAATCCCTCCGGAGAAACGATCCTTGGCCACGTTTTCAGCGGAAGAACGCCAACGCGTTTTTTCTTTTTATTTGATTTTATTTGATAGAGTTATCTTCATAAGAGATCTGTCAAGGATCCTCGAGAAAAGTTCTGTTAAGGTGAGAAAATTGCAAAAACAGCATTTTGCTGTGAGAGGCGGCTATTGAAATTCGAATAAATTTCACGGATATTTTCAGTTTCGCTCCGTTTTGTAAATAACAGAAATATCCGCAAAGCGGCAGGAAATATATAAGTGTCATAAATCATACAACTATGACGTTTGACAGTTCTGACAGAGAAAAATTGACGGTTGCCTGTTTAAAAAATAATAAAGAAACTCAAGGATGTAAAAGGTGTGAATAAAATATTCACAGGATAAGAGACGTAGGAGAGAGATGTAGGTAGAACATGGTTTCACTTTTTTCTCATCTGCAGGTCGCGTCCGCGTCTCGCAGATCGAAGAAAACCAACGTCATTGCCACATGGATATTTTGGAACAAACAAAGAAGCGATTGACAAGTATCCGAAACGACAGTAGTAGTGTCGCGTTGTTCGCGTTTTATAAGTTTCGTTCTACGGACAAATGTCAAACGGCCGGCTCGTTAACGAGCGCGTAGTGCGACAGTAGTCTCCGCCAAAAGCGAACGCTCTGAGTGATTTTTGACAACGCACCAGTTTTGCGCGTTTTGGACTTCGAATTGCTGCCTCATCCGTCTTATTCGCCTCCGATTTCCATTTTTGTTTTTCGAAAATATGCGAAAAAAAAGAAAAAACGGCTCGGTGAAAAAAAACAAGGACGTTCGAGCGACAATGAAGTCATCGGTGCCGCAAACGGTGGCACGTACTTACTTCGACGAGCTGTCGCGCAAAACACTAGGCGCGCGATAGAAACGCGCCAGAGAGAGTTTGACATTTGTTTCTTTTCAGAGAATAAAACTTGTCAACGCGCGATACTGAAACCCGTGTCCGTCCGTTTCTGATGCCGTCTCGTTTCGGATACTTATCAATCACCCCACGCACTCTTCTCACGCTCTTTCCTTCCTGTTTTTTTTCCTTCTCCTTCTTTCTTTTTCTCGCGCGAATTCCCGATACACACATTACTCACCTTGCGCATCGCACGTGTGCAGGCGGCGAACGCGCCGCTTCGTCCAACGCGACTTCCGGTCGATAAAACGCATTCTCTATCGAGATAGAGAGAGAGAGAGAGAGAGAGAGAGAGAGTGAGAGTGTGTGCCCACGGTTGCACACGAGCCGACATGTCCTGCTTTTCGGTGCACGATAATATGTCAATATCAACGATAGACGTCCGGTGTCGTCTCACTCGCTCGTTCGCTCGCTCTATAGCGCGGCTTCCCTTCCTCCTCTTCCTCCTCCTCCTCCTCCTCCTCTTCCTCACATTCTCTCGCGTATGTATGAGTTTAGGTTAGGTGTGCGCACGTGCGAGATACGCTTCGCGCGCGCCCTTTTACATTACAATTTGTCTTTTATACGCACGTCTCCCCACGTACGAAATCTCTCTCCACGTGCGAATAGCTAGATGTTCGCAACTGTGATAAAAAAAAAAAAAAAAAAATAATAATAAAAGAAGGAAAACTTGAAGAAGAAAAAACGACAATTCGCAACTAGATAATGTTGAAGTGAGAAAAGTTAGGTAAAAGTTAGCTACACACACACAGGGATACTCCTCGACATGACCTAATTGAGAAATTCTTTTATTTTTACTGATATGACGTTTTTGAGAATTTTACTATTTTTTATCTTTACCGACGACGACGACCGAATACTCGGAACTAGTAAGTTAACGTCAATATAAAAAGCTCGCGGAGCTTGAAAACTGCGCAAAAAAAGCCAAAGTTTTTATTGCGCGGCCTTCTTTCATTTGTTCTAATTTCAAGCAAGAAGAGATTGTTTATTCGGATGCTGTGCTACCTGACGCACGTCGTCGCGAAGGTTTCTGTCCGACGGTCTCTCTGGCGTCACGTCAATATCGTTCGTTGAGACGAGAAGTGTTCAGAGAGGCCAACCTATGCCCGCAATATGAGAGCTAGAGAAAGAGAGAGAGAGAGAGAGAAAATTAGATCTTTAAATCTTTTGTAGTTTAAGACTCAGGAAGATTGCAGCGCGCACGAAGACGTCAAGAAACGTCATTGACGTAATCATCACGGAGGAAAGGCTTTAAGTCCTCCGGAGAAACTCCCACGAAAGTCGATGAACCTTTCCTGAACTTTGATAGAAGGCGCTCGCACACACAAGCAAACTCTCAGGATCTAAACTTATTATAATTGTCAAAAACTTTATACGTGCCGAAAAGGGAAAAGAGAGAGAGAGAGAAAAAACGACGATTTATATTTATAAATTATTGAAGATAAAACTTTTCTCTGTTGTGCAACTTTGATGAACGAAGATTCTTATATATATTTCAGCAATCTTCGGGCGTTATTTTCACGGAAGCCGACGAACTTTTCTTATTACTCTTGACGAGGAGTGAATGAATGATTGTATGAATGAAAGTAAAGACTTCTCGAGGCTGTGAGTCGATCGCGATAACGCGTTCCTTGAAAAACGTCGAGATAAAATAAATATATTATCTTGCAAAAAAAAACCCAGTAATTCAGTCCGCATACGTGTTTTGTGTCTACGTCGATTGCAAAGCAATTTTCTTGCAAATTAGTTTCGAACAGCAACTGAGAAAAATGCGCCAGATCTCTCTCGAGTTCGAGCGAAACCTGACAATGTTCGTCGGAAATAAAATAAGAAAGTAAAGTCAGTTTTCAGATTTTCAATCGTTTTTTTGAACAACGTAAAAGACCGCTCGCAATAACGCGCACACGTACGCGAGAAGGCAAGCAAGCAAGCACCGCAATGGCCCATTTTTCATGCATCTTACGATTACAAACACACACACACACACACACACTCATTTCCAGACTCAAATAACGTGTTTATATCCAAAATTACTGTAAAAAGACTAAATAACGTTGGTGGAGTAATGAGGCGGATGGGAGAAAACTGGATAGAAGCTCGTTCTGGGACAACTTTTCAATGCTGAAGAAGAAGCGCACTTCTCTCTCTCTCGACTCTCAAATATAGATCTTTTAACAATCTTCTCTCGCGCGAATTCTGAACGTTTCAAAGCAAAATGTGCCAGGGAATAAATTTTTCCGCTACTTATAAAAGCGAAGACTTTTTTCATTCCAAAAGTCCAAGTGGCACAAATACATCGTTTCTCGACGACGACTCGGACGACGACACCGTCGAATTTTTCGTTGGAATGCGAAATTCTGTGACAAAAAGCCTATAAAATTTTTTTCGTACAATCTGACAAAAGTGTTGCTGCATTGCACAGAACGGTATTCTTACGGTGATAGAACTGAAGAAAGAACCGGGATTTGAGTACATACCTGTTCCCGAAGCGTTCCTTCCAGAATTCAGCCGCGTCGGCCTTGGTGATGCGAAACTGATCACCGGCGAACACGCCGTTCGGGAATATAGCCTTCAGCTCGGACAACATGTGGCTAAACACAAGACTGAGCTTGGTGAGATTTCGTCTATAGTGGGACGTCTCGTCGAACATCTTCTCCTTGCCCTCTTTGAACAGCTTGATCGCCTGCTTGCACTTACGCATCAGGTTGTTGATGAACACGCAGAAGTGTTCGTTACTGTGCAGCACCTGCATCCGGTCCTCGTACTTGCTGTAGATGAGCCGCAGCCGCTGATACGTGTCGGGCAGGATGTCGAGTATGAACGGCGGCGAGTTCTTCAGGTTCATTTTTTGATGTTGGCACAGCTTCACCACCTTGTCCATCAGTTTCCAGGTTTTGTCGAGCGTACGTTTGTCGGTCGACAGCTTAGGAGGCGTCATCGCGTCCGCGAAGCGGCCCTGCAACTTCTGAAGGATCGTGCTTATGTGAACGGTGCGAGTGCGACTGCTGTGCCCGGACGACGACATCTTG
Source organism: Pseudomyrmex gracilis (assembly GCF_002006095.1). Lineage (NCBI taxonomy): Eukaryota > Metazoa > Arthropoda > Insecta > Hymenoptera > Formicidae > Pseudomyrmex > Pseudomyrmex gracilis. The sequence continues at coordinate 121,473 of NW_018020722.1, forward strand.
ACGGACGTGAATGTCGTGCGAATGCCGTGTGGGCCCCTCGTGCGTAATGTTAATGCACGCGTGATTTCTTCCTCGTTCTCGGTTTCCTTCCCTCGCGAGAAACACACGCACGCACGCACAACACGCACACACACCACGCACTCTTGACACACGTCTTCGTTTTTTTTCTTTCTTTCTCTTTCTCTCCCTCTCTCTCTCTCTCTCTCTCTCTCTTTCTTTCTATCTCTCTTCTACTCTCCCCTTGAGATGGGCACCTTACACCCTACCTGGCGCGCGCGGTCGACACTCGCTCTCTCACGATGTGTTTAAAGAAAGGTTAACCCGCACACACACTGGAGCGACGGACAAGCTCCGTAACACACAACCGCGTCTATCTCAGCGGGACGCGACCGCCGCGACCACGACCACGTCCTCGCGAAGTCGCGGACACGGGATGCAGCACCGGAACCTCGCGCGATACCACATCCTATTTACCTTGCTGGTGAACACGGCCGACGATCAAAGCCGAATACTCCGCAAGCATCCGCAAGCAACTCGACCAGACACTGTCACGGGCTACGCGAGCGAGACCGGACCGTGAGTTGTCGCGGCGCCGCAATGCAATGGACTCTGTTGTTTCGGTATCGCTGACGATGGCGCTGTGTTCTTTCTCTCTCTCCCTCTCCTCCGCCACCACCATCCTTCGTGCTCTCAAAAGTCTCAATGAAGTGCACGGTACATACTACACGCTGAATCGCGAGAGGATGGGTGCGTACACTTGTGATTTCTGCAGGAGGTCAAAAAATATATCGAGATAAAAACGCGGTGAAAAAAAAAAAAAAAATCGGAGCAAAAGAGCCGCAGTTTTCTCTAAAGGGATATTACTTAACGTCGCGTAAGAGTCAGAATTAAAATTCTTTGCGTGTACGTAAACCGCGCGTGTGTATCTGAATGTGCCCGAGTCACGAATAGCCGAGGAGAAGAGCGGTTTTTCTCTTCTATGCTTGTCTTCTCTTTCAAATCACCATCATCGGTCGACAGCTGACGGCTAAAATAAAACGAGAGCGTAAGATGAAAGAGAAATAGTTTTTCCCCTGCTCACGGTTCGCGGTCATAATGCGCGCAATTGTATATTAACGCAAGTATTCAATAATAATAATATTCTATAATATAATAAAAATATTCAGAGAAAAAAACTTTTTGTTTTAATTAAGTTTTAAAATATCGAATACTGTCTTTATTTTTAAAATATTTTATGAAATTAACTTTCTGCACTACAGATTTCTAAAAAACCGCAAAATTGTCAGACTTACATACCTGCGAATATTTAAATGCGATGTGTCTGATTCGAAAATTTCTGCTCCAAAGGTCAAATGTAGAGACCTCTATCGGAACTGAATTCTATTTCTCTAATATATGTATAACCAATCAGAATAGCCGTAAAGAGATTTTGTAAATGTGAAAATATTTGTTGCAGCAACATGCGATTCTTTCTTGTGCGCATGCGTACGCCAATCAGCTGATGATTTGAATCAGCTGAGTTTCGCGATTGTTTTTTAAATAAACGGAGATGTTTCTTTTTTCGTGGCAAATTGAACATTTCATCGTTTAACATCTACTGACACTTAATAAGACTTTTTGGAATAAGAGAAAAAAACGTCAGCCAAATTTTTCTTTTTTTTTTTATTATATTTTGGTTTAACACAGTGACGTACTTATTTCGTCTCTTTTTCCTTTTTTTTTTTTTTAATTTTATACTATAGTTGTTTCACTTTTCTGTCACTTAGACGACGGGAACGCTGTTAATCTCGATTACAGCATGTAAATGTCTGACTAACAATTCATGAATTATCATAATTAAAGAGAATATCTTTGAACGCAAGGTGCAATGTGTGTAAAAAAAATATAAATTTTATATTTTAAAATTATTGAATTTATATGTGTATGTGTATAAATAACAATGAATTAACAATGAATTAACAATGAAATAATCAATGTCCGACTATATATCATGTTATTCTAATTTTAGTGAAACTTGAAATGAGCAAAAGTTCAGTATTTTCTATATGTATGCAAGAAACAAGTCATCAGAATGTTTTCACGCGTTATTATTGTTTTGCAACAGATTCCACCATATTTATCTCAGTGTATGTGTATTCGAATATTATAATATATTTAAATATGTTATAATACCTATTCGAAAAAAATATAAGAAATAAAAAGAATATAATTTACATTACAAAAGCATGAATAAAAAATATCTATATGTTTATGATGTACATGTGTAATTTTAAAATTGTACATATATGCAATTTTTGTTAAATCAGAGCTGATGCAAGTTTGTGCTTTGGGTCATCGGCCTCGGTGTTTATGCCTGTTCTTTTTCTCATTTGTTCATAATATCGAGTTAGTATCATCTCTAAACTTAAATTTTTTATACGCGTAATGAAAATAACTAAATTAGAAAACGAATAGTAGAAAAGATCACACGTACAAACGCCGAAGCCGGTGCAAAATCGCATCCAATTCTGCAATAAATAAAAATTATAAAAATGCAAGTACACGTGTGCCCATAAAGCCGAAGTATCGCGAACCTCAATATACATATATATATATGTACAGATGTACAAAATAAAGTAAAAAATTCAAATCAATAATTATCATTATAGTTGCAGTATTAGCTTGCGTGTCATTTTACTGCACATTATGCGTGTATTCGAATACTGAACAAAATGTTGATAAGACGAACCGAGTTACATTGTTCCATTTCCACCAACGCAATCTTTCCTGTCATTTTCTAATTTGTTACTTTTGCTCGTACGCGTGTTACGTACGCGAGAGAGTAAACTCTTCTATAAGTCACTTTGCTAGACTGTCTTTTTTAGCTGCAGTCAGGACTACCTGTCATCTAAAGTAACTTGCATTTTAATAATGTTACTTTGTTGTCACCGGTTTGCTATGTACGAACTTAATTGTAACAGAATGAAGCTCGTCATTAAGAACCAACTGGCAGGGATGGACGCCAGAATGCAGAATCTCTCATCTGGAAGAAACAAAATTAATAAGTACGCACATGAGAAGTTTTGCATAAAGAATTTTGTAAAAGAAACAGGAGACAAAGACTTCTTGTTTTTGTATTTACCTGTCATTTGATCAGACTTCTTTACCGTCGCCCAACCGAGACTTCGTTCCACGGCCATTTTCCATTTCTTATATCTAGCGTCTCTTTCTAAAGAACCAAAGGAAAACATATTGTACGCTGATATACTCTTAAATAAAATGAGATTAAAAAATTGCTTGTTTTGAAGAGAAAAAAGTGTGTACCTTCCGGTGTAGTGGTTGGCAGGAAAGTATCGGTTGGTACTGTTTCCACCTCTTCGCCTTCTAAATCCCAAACCTCTATTCCTTTGGCGTGTCCTGCAGCCATTGCCACGCCTAGAGCCGTGATGTCGGGCACAATTGATCTAACTGCACGTGTTTGCGAAAATAGAATACAAATTAATGTGTAACTAAGCCAACTTATATTGCAAAATTCATGCGTATATAAATATCTGTTATTCACGAGCAATAATACTCACACACTGGCGTGCCACACAAATCAGCTTGCAGTTGCATAAGAAGATTATTAGTCGACATTATACCGTCTGCGTTTAACTTTGTTAACGGATATCCGCAATCTTTGTGCATTGCCTCGAGAATATCTCTGGTCTGGAAGCAGACCGCTTCAAGGGCTGCTCTAATTATGTGTTGCTTGGTGGTGAATGCGGTAAGCCCGCAAATTATTCTGAGAAAGAGATTATTTATTTATTTATTTTTTTAAATCCCTCGATTTAATCAAACATTTCTATATACATCACGTATAAACACACACATTTCGTATGTGCGTAAATATTATCTTTTGCAATTTTGCTAGAGTTTTAACGAATTGCACGCAGAAAACTTTTTACCAAAAATTACCAACCCTCTCGCATCTTTTCTCCAGTAAGGCGCGTATAATCCCGTGAAAGCGGGCACGAAGTAAACGTCCCCCGTGCTAAATACACTTTGCGCCAAATGTTCGCTTTCGTGAACGTCTTTTATGAGCTTCATGTTGTCCCGCAACCATTTAATGGCTGCACCTGCGACCGCGACTGAACCTTCCAGCGCATAGACAGGTGGACTCTTCGGACCTAACTGGTACGCGACAGTCGTGACCAATCCGTGGGAAGAATGCACTCTCTGTAAAGAAAACAAAAAAGTGTCAAGCAATCAAAGATTGTTTCTCAATCTGTTTTATATTCCCGGATATTCTCTAAAAATTACGTACGGTGTGTCCCGTGTTGCACAGTAAGAAGCAACCGCTTCTGTAAGTGTTTTTCGCCTGTCCCCTCTTCAAACAATTTTGCCCAACTAAAGCGGACTGTTGATTTCCTAAGATCTAGGTAGAAAGAAAAAAAGTGTCATATAAAACGGGTGGATATATATATTCTATATTCGACATTTTCGTCACGGAATTTTACTTACACCGGATATAGGAATGCCGGACAGAGGACTGATCGAAATTTTGCCGTATATTTCCGAGCTGCTTCTGATCTCCGGCAGCATTTGCATGGGAATGTCAAAGTACCTGCACAACGTGAGATCCCAAGCGAGCGTCTCTATGTTCATTAACATCGTTCTCGAGGCGTTCGTTACGTCGGTGATATAAAGTCCACCGTGTATGCCTCCCGTTAAATTCTGCAACAGGTTCTTAATTGGCTCGACCGCCGCACGCGCGAGTAAACATTTTGTACACACAAGTGTTAATCGATACGTAATATAAAAAATTGAACAACTCAAACGCGAGTAATGTCCGCGAATTCTCATTAACACTTGATCGTGATAATTTTTCTGTGACACGTACCCAAACGACCCATGTGTCCATGGTGCCTACTTTGCACCGCCTCTCGCGAATCGCCTTTTTCACAGCCGGCACGTTGTTCTTCAACCAGCGTATTTTTAAACCTGAGAAATACGGACTCACGGGTAGACCGCAGATGGGTTTCAGATGATTCTTACTCTGATCCGGAAACTTCGCTATAATCTGATCCACCATCGTGTCGGTTCTGATGTCGGACCACACTGGAATAAGTGGCATCTCTCGAGAATTTTTGTTTTACCTCTCAACCGCGCATTAAATATTATTTTTCAAAACGGAGTCTCTTCGAATGTAAAGCAAATCGCTCAGGATTCTGCTCACCTATGGCGTTGTAAAGCGGATCGCCCGTAATCGCATCCCACATTATCGTGGTTTCTCTCTGATTGGTGATACCTACTGTGACGATTTTGTCTTCCATATTGAGTACAGCTAATTTCTGCATTACTTCCTGAATGCAGGTTTTTACCGCGAAAATAATCTCCTTCGGATCCTGCTCCATCCATCCCTCCTGCGAGCTAATTTGTTCTATGTCTATTTGATGAGACGCTATTTCCGCGACGTGTTTCGCGTTAAATACCTGCACAGATGTTGAATTCGCAGCGTGAAAATAAACGCGCATATAAAATGATTTATAGCGGATTCGACAAGTGTGTGTGTTCGTCGATCGAGAAATAATCATCACACAGTTTAGTTTCAATCTTCGAGATAATATTTAGTCGCAGAAATCTAATCGTCTCGGGAAAAACATTATTTGTTCTCTATTCATAATTTAATAAAAACTTGTCTCGTCAATCAAGATCCGAGCTTCGCCGTCTCTTTTCATTAATCGCGCATTTTCACCGTAATTACTTTATCATTTTGTGAATCATAGGAATATTCCGATCAATCAAATTTTGTGATATAACACTTCCAAGCGTGGAAGTTATTAAAGCCGATAAAACGCGATAAGACACATGTAACTACTACTCTTACGGTTAATCATCATCTCACCACAAAACGAACGGTCCGCGTGCCAACGTCAATTACGCCAACGAGAGGTCCCGGTATCTTCGGTTCCATATCTGAAAGAAAAAGAAAAGAGACACACGTCGGTCTTTTTTAACACGCTCGAAAAAACACGATGCGGAGAAGTAAAAAAAATGTTATTTTTGTTCTTTCCGAAAACGCGCGCGAGATAAAAGCGGACGCTAATGGGAAGAAGATAAGCGCCGCAGCAAGTTAAATAAAAACAAACATGAACCAAATTAAATTTACTAATTACAGATATAACGAAAGTTTGTCATATATCTGTGTGCGCGATTATAATTTGCAATAAAACATAATATCATTTTAAAAACTTGTGAAAATTTTGCAAATTTTTTCGAAGTTTTTAAATCCCTTCTGTTAATAAGCTGTACAAAGAATTACACTTTACTTCTCTACAGTTGATATCAGCTTCCCAGCACTATCGAGCGGTGCTATCTCTCTCTCTCTCTTTCTCTGTTTCCCGTTACGGTTGTCTCACACATGAACTCTAAAGTCGCAATCTCGTAAACGTGGAGGTACGAATGACAGAATCGTCGCGTCAACGATTTTCTTAAACCTATTTACGTCGCAACATGCGTCTCTTCTATTCGTTCTTCGAGAAGGCTCGTCATTCTCCCTCCTCTCATTTTGTACTGCTTTCTATACAATCGAGACGCGCGATAACACACACGTCCGAATTTGCGTGTGCATCGCGTGTCCGGCGAGTTGCAATGTATCACAAAAACTGTTTTAATCTCGATATATTTAATTAATAAATATATTTAATTCGGATTAAATATATTAAAAAAAAAAAAAAAAAAATCATCACCATTTGCAGACGTTCGCGTTCAATAAAATAAATACATGTGCGCGCAAGAGGATTTCCAACGAACGATCAGCAGCAAGCTGTATCGACGATAACGAATCGTTAAATTATAAAGTCACACAAATATAATTGTTCCTTATCATTTATTTCAATCAAAATTTTCTACATTCACGTAAAAAAAAATTCAAATTTTCTACGTTCCTTATCATTTTTTACATTCGGCGAAATTTTCTATCTATGTAACGCAGTTTTCCGGGAAAAATCGCTCTCGCAATCCCTCGTTCTGAACATTCTCTAACGCGAGAACGCGTAAACGCATACCCGACCACGAGTGTCACGGTGACGAGAAAGCGTTCGCTCACACACGCACGCCACTTTGAATGGGAATGGGAGGAAATCACATGGCGTTCCGCGACGATGACGTATGGAAGCGACGACGTGATTGGCTAGCGGGAAAGGCTCGTATCTACGTAGTGCGCGCGACATCTCACAGATTTTTCTCAACTTTATATTTACGAATAGATCGTAATCTCAAAGAGTTCATCGAGCAATTTGACGATAATGTCCGAAATATATTTGTACAGAAAATATTTCTCTCTCTCTCTTTCTCAAATTTTCTTTGCAAATTTTTCTACTAGAAAAACTTATCGCCAAACTATACTTAATTTCATTGTTGTTTAGAGTACAAAGTACATGCGAAATTCCCGCTTTTATTCGCGCTAAAAATAAGTGTTACAAAGAAAGTCAATGAAACACACATGTGCGCGTGAACGAACTCGCGGTCAGAACGGACTACGTAATCTTAAAAATGCGATACGTCATTTTTATCAATATTTGATCGACATCGGAGCGCGTCTAAAGTCCACACTATCATAATCATCGTGAAGTTTGAACTTGTCAAGAGACAACAGACGCGTACTTATTCTTCACTTAAAGAAAAAAATCAAAATTGTATTAAAATATATTTATTTATCAAATATATTTGTATTACTTCATCAATTTCCGTGTAAATTATCAGCGCAACGCTAAATGTCTTCATCCACTTTGCATAATTTTGTCATTTTTTTCGCGAGTAGAGAAAATTTCGTTTGTTATCTAACAACAATGTCACTCAAAAAATCCGACGTTTTTTTTTTATTCTGCTAAGTATAACATTTTTTAAAAAAAAGCTAAAATTTCCCTCAACTCACCTGTTGAACTGACATTCTTGTATTCGTAGAACTTGAAAATACTCGTTCTTCGACCGGTCTCCGACTTCTCCATCTCAATCGACGTGTTCGAGTCTCCGATGGAGCTGCTTTCGATCATCTCTTCGGTTTCGCTATCATCTTTTTCCGTATTTCCGTTTGCGTCTCTTTCTGTATTCCCGTTCTCTTCTTGCTCCATGAATCAATTGCTTTCTTCAGCTTGACACGAATTTAATCACACGATAACACGTTCGAAGGCGCTTTCTTTGGTTGATCTCTCTCCGCATCAATCTTCTGACATTTTAACACTTTAACGACAAAATAATTCTGAAATCGCAGGAATACAAACGATCAAGATCTGATCGAGGAATTCGATGCGCAAGCACAAGTCACAAGTCGCACACCTAAGCGCGATATCGCGTGCTTCTTTAGTAGAATGTGAAGAGTATCACTAACGACCCGTCCCTGTCCCGTCCCGTTTCGACTCTCTCGTTACCGTCGAACTTTTTTTCCTACTCTTTCAGCCGTGGCCGGTGTCGTTCGACCGAATCCCAAATTAGCCGTACAAAGTCTGTTCTCAAGTTTCATTATCATTTCCGCGAATTTTTATATCACCTTGGAATATATTATAAAAAAAAAAAAAAAACGACGTGTCACTTATGAAATATTAATTATTCTAATTCATAAATACATAAGTGTTTATGAAACACTCACGTCGAAAAAAATGTTCAAAAGAATACGTCGTTTTTTTTTGTTCTCCAAACAACCGAATAGAAATGATTCGTACAAATAAAAATTGCAATAATTTTATTCGATCAGCTTTGACTGTCGTAATTTTTGACAAAAGATAATACTTTTTGTCATCATGATATATGATATATGATATCAAAAAGAAAACCAGGATTGTTTTACAGCTATTGAAATAAAAAATAGAATTTGCGTTTGCAAAAAAGATAGTCAATTGTTACTTCCTCAGTTTGGTTTTGAACAGCACAAACAAGCAATATACCGACGCGAACCCGATTTTTTTTTGTGGTTTTAAACCTGTACACACGTGGTGTTTTTTTTAACTGAACGTGAGTACCGGGATATGAGAGATGCTGAACAGAGAAACATCGTATAGAGCGAAAGCCACGTATACGCGTTCGTGAGTGTTCCTGGGAAGCATCAGACTACCCGAGAGAATATCGTGCGGTGCATCCTTATATACGAATTGCATTGTTCGCAAGCACTATCGGGAAGAGTCGCGGATATGCATTTGAACTGTTCGCTTCTGTTTTTTACTTCTAGACCTCAAAATTGTCGCGGCAAAATTCAATTATTTATTTGTTGAAGTTTTGATTATTTAAATACACCAGAAAGCTTATTAAATGCAACTTTTATAATTATTTTGTTAAATATTCTATGTGGAGTACGAGAGGAAAACCGCCTAGCGGCTGCAACTCCAAACTAAAGCGCATTGCGCAACGCTGCGAGTGCAACGTAGCGATGCACGTTGAACAGGTAGAGTCCGCTTAGCGCTCTCAACTGATCCAAAACGCTTCCGATGCTAAACGTTCCACGAAACGCTTCGTAGTATATGCGCAGCGCGAAACAAACCGCGCTGTTCGCGGCGCGAATATTCAAAAATTGCACTGACAAAAAACTACATAAAAGTGAATAAAAAAACCAATGCTTTTATAATTAATCAATGTTTCTAGAATAGAACTTAATAAATTTAGATAAAAACAAGAAAAAAAAGAGAATAACAAATTCTACGTTAAGATAAAAATTATAAACATTATATATACGTAATATTAATTTATTCCAATGTATAAGTTTGTAAAAATATGCAATTTTTAAAACTGTTACTTAGAAGATACTTTCAAATTGTTAAACGATATTGGATCAAGGTAAAATGTAAGATACAAAATACAAAATAGTGTTTTATAAGGTGTGTTAACTATTTGCTAGTGTAAATCCGGAACTGTGCATAATCACAACTTGATTATTCTTATCTAGCATTTACATAAGATTGATATACGGGTGTTACGGGAAGCAACAAAAACTCGATACACAGACTCGATATATACAAGGAAATAAAACAAAGCTACTACCACTTTGGCGAATGTCTCTTTTTGTTGTCTTGCTAAAATAGAAAAACTTACTCACAAAAATGAATAAATTTTAGAAACTCTCGGGTGACTGCACGAACTATGTAACATATTATTATAAAACCACTTTCACTAAATTCAATCTCGAACTAACTGAAACTAAATCAATATCACAGTTGGCAAAAAAAAACCAAAACAAAAAAAAACCACTGAAACTGGTTGTGATGAAAATTCTCGAGATGAAAGTTAGTAGCGTGAACGGGGAATCGCGAAGTGTGCAAGGTGCGCCACGTGTTGTAATATTCCAAGGGTCGTTATGTCACCTATAAACCACGGACGAGACGAAACACGAGCCGGAAACAAAATCGCGACCGAACGTTCATTACGCGGGAAAGATTTTGAATCACAAGAAGGCAAAATTGCGGCGACGAGCGCGCTGATACTCACAATTCAGACACACTGCTGGTAACACGCGGCCGGCAAATCGAACGATTACTGACGCCCTGGATCGCGACGAAATTAACAACGATCGACGTTCAACGAGAGCGCTCAACGAACGCTCGGTTAAGTGCGACGAACGACGCGACGTGCACAAAAAATTCGTCACTGCAATTAACGAGCACGCGTGCGGTCATCGATCGCACGACGGCCAAAACGCGTGCCTTAACCGCTTTGCATCATGCTCTCCTCGCAGTTCTCACCCACGTTCACCTCTTCTCGTTACCCCTCATTCTCATGGCACGCTGTCGTCTGCTGCAAATGGTTGCGCGCGCAATCATCCGCAAACGGCGCATTACACGCGCGCACAGTATGGTTGCCGATACATATTCAATTTCAGACCGTTGTTTGTTTCGTTTTTTGTTTTTATTCCGCAGAATCGTGTGCAATTCTGCGTGCGGTGCAGGAACCAACAGAAACCAATAAGAATGAAGAGTAAACGGTGAAGAAGTTTCACCTGAGATCAGCGATAGATTTGCATCATTAACAGAATTAAATATTAGAGGATACGGTCTATACGTTCGTTGGTGCATATCTCTAAAAAGTTTGAATAAATCATATTATTTTTCAGGCACTATTAATAAAATATGGATGTGAAAGATGAACTTTTATTTTTAATCACAGTAATAATACTTAAGAAATCTATTTACGAATCTTAATTTGTAATATATTTTTAAGTATATTTTTCCACTGCACTGTATATATTACGTATAAAAGAACATCTATACACAACATCTACACAATTTTACAAAAAGAAATGTGTCTCATAAAAATATTTAATATAAATCAATTTCCTGTACAAATACGACAAACTAAAGTGCACAGCCAATCTCAATATTTTGGCTGTCGATGTATATCACACGTGTAATACGTCAGGTATTTGCTTCTTAACACGGGCAACATCGTTATGTGATTATACACGTTTTTTGTTGGCTAATAAATTGACGATTACATACGTATTTAGATCATAATGACTCGCTTCATGTTTTTGCTTAAAAAGTTTTCATTGAATACTTAACAACAGAAATGTTGAACGCGTCAAATTTTCAATAAATTACAATTATTGAAAATATAATTTTTGAGAATTAACAAAAAAAACAAGAAAAATATTTCTTCCAAGAAATTTTTTCCAGAAATAAAAGCTTACAAGAACTTAAGAACATGTAAAATAGAATAAGAATATGCACATAGAGTTTGCACATTCTATATTTACATATTTTATCTTCGTTTGGAGAATGCTAAGTTTAAAACAGTTTTCTTCGTTTTTGACTTGTAAATCAGAATGAATTTCTACTAAAGAGCGTATTTTTTTTTTACATAAATAATTTTTAATTTCTATAATCCAAAATAATTATTCAATTTGATTTCTGTTTGTTTTAGCAACAAACGTCCTGAAAATACAAGTAATAAACGTTATATATATGTACATAATATTTATATAAGAACAAGATAATTTTGAATACCATTTTCGCAATAAAACAAAATTATATATAATTCAGCATGATAACATCTGAATAACTTACTTGATTATACTGGGCAATTCTTTGTACCTACAAATGTACTTATGTCCAAGTCCATAAGACGAATCTATTTTTATCATTTGTATATGATTTGTATCATTTCCATGACTATCTATTGCTGCTTGATAAAGCTGAAATACAACAATCACAAATATTGATTTCTTACTCTAAGCTATACTTAGAAATATTGTTGTACACGATACAAATACTGTAAACTCATACTTTTTCCGCCAAATAGACTGGAATCACACCATCGTCTTCAGCATGTAATATCATAACGGGACATTCGATCTTCGAGATATGTTTGTCAGATTCAAATCGTAGATTATTGTTATAAAAAGGTTCGACGATCAACCAATGAAACCACGGTAAATGCTTAAATAACTGTAGAAAACACGTAAGTGAGAAGATATGCTCATTGGTTGGTGAAAGGAAACAACATAATATTTAAACCTGTGCGAGTGGATGTTCTGTTAATTCATCCGCCATGTTATTAAAAGGCGCTTCCAGAAACAATGCTGTCGGTTGTATATTTTCAGCTGCAAGCAGAGCTAACATATGTGTAGAAACTCTAAAAGTTTAAATTACCAAAATAAGGATATAAAAGTGATTTCTACATGCATTCTAAAAAAAAAAAAAAAATAAAACGCAATAGCTTACCCAGTTCCTAAAGAGTGGCCCCAGACAAAAACTGGAGCTGAATTGTTAACTTTTTTCATCACCCATTCAAGAACGTACTTACTGTCCATGACTATTCCTTCTTCAGAAAGGTCAAGTTCATCGCTATCACCGTAACCTGATTGATAAGAAATCTCCGATAACATTTACGTTTTAATGTTCTTAGAAATTTATACAATATACACTTTTATACATTCTAATAAACTTTGAACTTTTACTCACTTCTATAATCAAAACATATCACATGGTAATCCAAATCTTGAAAAAGCTTGTAAAGTTCAACTCTATGCGAACTTGCTCGATTACCGCTGTTGCCATGCATGTATAGGAATACTGGTTGTTTGGCATTGCTTAAAAGTGTTTCGTATGCTTCATCTGTCGCAGGAATAGTATTATTTAATAAAGACTTGGGCAGTATCTGCCTGTAAAAATGTTAGTTTTTTATATCATTAGTTAATATACATTATTATAATAATAAATACAGTTTTATTTCTACAAAGGTAAAAATTGTGTGTGTATTTTGCAATTACACTTACCAAGCACCTATTTTCACTTGTTGATCGGTATATAGATAAAAATTCCTAGCGCCTTCCAATCCAACCGATTTTGGATTGGAAAACTCCACTTTAAGTGGCCATTGCACTGAAATAGATAAAAAAGTAGTTATCATTATCAAGTAAACTATTATATAAACTATTATGTAATAACTATTATATAAACTATTATATAAGTTATATAATCTACATATCTCTATGGCGAAGCAAAATAAATGTTATCTTTTCACGGTATATCTTTGTAAAAATATATATACAATTTTAGAATTATACGTACAAGATATTTAAAATGATGCAATTTCTCATTTTTGTATCACTAATTTGTGTTACTTACCAAAATTTAAAAAGAGTATCTTTCTTTGTAACGTTTGGGAATAATGAAAAATTACAGGAATGAGTCCGAATATAATGAGATATATCAATACAGACACCTTCATTGTCCAAATCACACATCTATAATACAGAGCACACATATATTATACGTATAACATAGAAGTTGTACAACTAATAATGTAGCAAAGCTCATTTCTGTTATTTTGAATAGTTTTTTTTATAGTATTAGAGTGGCAAAACTATATAAATTAATTGATTTATAATAAAAAAATTTCAAAATACATAAACCATGTATAAGAACCACCTAAAATCCTTTCCGAATCACATATTTTAATTATAATATTTATTTTCTTTATAAAACTGTTTGCGTAAGGACTTATGGTGATTCTTTTCTTAAAGATATTCTCTGTAAAGATATATCCGCCGCTATGCTATCAAACACTTTATTACTTAAGCACAAACAAAACAGCAGCAATCAAAAGCATGAACAAAACAAAATAATTCAAAACAAGAGAACAGTACATTTATGTACATATATAAAGCCCCGAGTTTTTTCATTTCATTAATTGATCAAAATTCCGTGTATAAAGCAAAATCTTAATAAACATATCATATTTATATATATATGCATATAATAGCAACATGCAATAATTCTTCAAACTAAATTAAATAAACAAACAACATTTGTTTAAAAAAAAAAACTTGACTTATATGTACATAGAATACATGTTTTTATTTTATTACATATGTAAGTACAAGAGATAAAATATATATTCAAGTACTTAAGCAAAAATTTATCAAATAAATGTGTAACTTTAAATACCAGCGAGTTACATATATAAAACAATAATAGAATTATATCTCGTGATGTACCTTGCTAATTTCATAGCAGTCTGATAAGGTAAAAATATTTATAATTCAGATATACACTTGACACAATATTGTATCTTTAGAAATTTTTAACATAGTTATTAACAGTTTCATTTCATTTTTTGTATAATATCTAATGCACTAATATCCTTTAAAATAATTGTTCAAAAGTGATATGTTGATTCGATGATATTCGATATTTCGATCTTTTGTATGTACGTCTACATATACAGGTGAGTGAACGCGAGTTCATTCACACGTCTCCAACTTTCAAAATAATAACACGCGTCTGTCTAGTTAGCTCCCCTCTAAAAAAAAAACTTCTTTATATAACATTTATGTAATTGATAGAATCGTGTGACTCCATTTTTCTGTGAATATGCTCTCAAAATTCGGCAACAAAACCTGCGCTTCTTTTGTTTTTTCACGAAAATGTAATTCGATTGCGAGAGATTGGCTGAAAGGCACAAGCCAGAGTTCCTCCGTGTCCTCATGAATAACAAGTATTTTTAAAAAACAAATATGTAGAACTACTTATTTATGGGATAACATTTATATGTATCTTACAACTTGCTTCAAAATGCAAATCTGAACAATTGTCTCACACGTCGAGTTTCTATAATTACGTTCTCTTTAAATTTTTTATCTCACCTTTCACTAAAAGTATTTATCTTTCTGATGAAACGAAAGGAGCGCAAAGGTTTTCGTAGCACGATTCTAAGAGCGTGTCAATCTAGAAATTTTAGATGAAATTTCTATAAAAGTGGGGGGTTAGCTAACCAGACATAAATAACTCAAGTATGTACGTAGAGAACACAGTATAACGATTGACACTTGACCAGTTTTTCACCACTTTCCTTGCATGTTAATTTTTTTTCGTACAATTCGAACAATTATGTTTGCATATCTGTACAAGACATTAGTGAATCACAAACTAATGTGCTTATATAAAATTGCATTTAGTTGGCATGTGCAGTCTTGTTCCAATACTCTTGAACATTCTCTTCTATGTATGTATACATACAATCTCCATACATGTTAGATAACATTTCTCGTCATAGATACATGTTTTCATCACAGATAAGAAAGAAAAAATATAAATATATACAAGTCTTATTTACCACACAGATAAGAAAGATGAAAAATTATAGACATTCTCTGAGACCAATCAAACAGATACTTATATTTAAATATCATGTATATTTTACTTTCTTCTTATTTTTTTTTCATTGTTATAAACAAATTTAATAATCTTTCACCTTATGTGTCTTTATCATATTATCATAATTCTCATAAGTTTAATTTTGAATTTATTAACTCTAACATTTACATTGTGTAAAAACATACAATAACATAGACATGTTGTGTCACAGCAAGTTTGTGGTATGTCTAAGATTAATTTCTTTGTCAGTAATGACTCGTTTAAATTACTGTGGGATACGTCAATAAATATTTCTATTAAATAAAAAATAGTTTCAGATTGTTTAAATAAGCTGGCACAAGCTGTATCATGATGCACACAGTGACATTTAACAACAGACATAATACTTAGACACACACACAATCATAAAGCAACTTACATTCCTGTGTACCAAATCTCAAGGATGGCGAATGGTAATATTGCTGCTATGAGTAGATAACTTGACTTCATGATTGTTAGTGGTTTTACTTTAAATTTTTTTTTGTGGCCGTATAAACTCTTTCTTCCAAGGATTTAATTCCACAAACTTGTCATTTATAAATTTAGTTAATATATTAGAAATTTAGTTAATGTATTTGAACAATATGATTGGATATAAAAAGTGACGTGGATAAAAAACTTGAGAAACCATGATATATTGCACAAATTATATGTTTATATACGTGTATGTAAATATATTTATATATATATTCGCAATGAGGAAAAAGATCTAGTCTCTTTATTATGTTGCTTTTATCTAAGACAAGAATGTCTTGTGTGTATAGATAAGAAAAATAAAAAAAAAAAACACTTTTCTATATAAAATATCTCTACACAGCATTAGCACATTCTCAAATACACTGTTGTTCAGTAAACAACAATATAAGTACGTATGTGTGTATAAATGTACTTATATATTAGTATAAACACTTTAGTTTCTTTAACAACACACTGTATTAGACTCGTTGAGACTGAGAAAGTTTTAATTTCAATAAAATAATGTGGGGAATTCTATAGAATCCAATCAAATACTTCTACATGCAGTTTTAATCAGTTGAGTGGGTACCTTTTCACAAAACGTCTCTTTGGTAGCCAATGTACCATTACGACGAATCGATACGATTTTATGTATCGCGTTAGAAACTCGCTGAATTCCAGTATAAATGTCAAACGACAAAAGCGAGCGGTATATTACTCGATGTAGTAACACTTTGAAAGCTACAAGTGCGTTTTTTTTATGTCACAATAATTTGAATAATTTTCAAAATAAACCTACTTGTTGCAATGCTTTGTTGAAACAAGGTATTCGGTAAAAAAATACACATACGTTCGTTAAACTTTTTCTTATAATACTGAGATAGTGTAATACTAAGATTGCGAGAGTGTAATACTAAGATTATAATACTTAAACACACGAAGAACGCACACTACCAACTGACATCAGACGACGCCGAATTCAACGGAAATTCAGCAGGTGGAAACTATTGCAGATTGGTGGGGAAAGGATTAGCAAAAGAACGCAAAAGAGGTGTATTGTGACAGGTGCCATTACACCGTGTTGCAATTTCTCGGATGAATCAACGGCGGCGCTGCAAAAGCAAGTTGGCGAGTTTCCCCTTCTTCCTTGCAAAAGGTAGTTTGACCTCTATTTTTTTCACGGAACGAAAGTAAATTGCCGTAACGTTTTTACGGCAAATTTCAAAGATAACGAAATCAACAAATAAATTCCCGATAACTGATTGCTCGATGATTCTGCGTATGAACACAAATAAATAGCCCGAATCGAATTATGTTAAATAAATCAAGAAAATAACCTTTACAAAATTCAGCACAATAATATTTACGCGGGAAAATGCCGCGCTCCAAAGGCTTACCGCAAAAGAGCGTCAAGAGCTCTAATTCCTTAACAAACACATGGGTCTTTCTTATGAAAGGTAATTAAATAAAGAATAAAATAAATCGTTTTTTTCAACGTATTGGTTATTGTTTTTTGTTATATTTTTATTTTATTTTTTATCTAAGGATGTTTGTACTCTTTATTGTTTAAAAGATGATCTAGATGATACAAATGAAAATCAATTAGAAGTTGTAAAACTTAGACATCCAGCTTCGAATAAGCCAGCTGTATTTGTGTTTACTCCTGGGAATCTCAGAGTACAGGAGGTTTTAGTTTTTAATGAAGACAAGAGATCTTGGTTCATTGATGACAATGTCAAATCTGATGGCAAGTTACATTTGTCAACTCCAATTGATCCACTTTTTTTAGTTTTGCCATATTTAAGAAAGGTAAGTGTAAGAGAAAAGTTTATACACATGTATACTAATAAATTACTATTTTACATTTAAATATTTTTTATATCTGAAATCGAGTTGTTAAGAAATAGATATTTGCATTGCAGTCACAACTAGCACAACCTTTGGAACAGTGCCTTTGGGACGAGGATTTTCCAGAAACCTCTTATTTAGCAAAATGTGAAAATTTAAATCTTTCCTTAGTTGCTGACCACAAGGGAGAAGATTCATTATGTGCCTTCAAGTTTAATGAAAAGAAATCATTAAAATGGTTGCAAAACAAAGTAGAAAAAGTAGCAAAAGTATTGAAACAAAAAGGAGTTCATGTGTCTCAAGGTGCTATGAGTGCTACTTATGTCAAAAGCACTAAATTTGAAAGTGCTGCAGAAACAGGTAAAAAAAAGAATTGTGTAGTTTACATATAATAAATCACAAAAAACATTGACTAGAGATAAGATGTTGCAACTAATGTAAGAAAATATTAAATGGATTTTTGTAGGCTATTATCTACAAGCAAAGCTATTAAAAAAATACTTACCGACAATTTTATTGTAGAATATTTGAGATATGCACATGGTATTGTGTCAGAATATCTTGCTGAAGATCTGTCCAAGAAGTTGGCAGAGTACTTAAATATACCTGAAGAAATAGAGAATAAAAAGCGCAAACCAACTAGTCCTAATAACGGAAGTGATGAGAAAAGAACTAAGAAAGATTTTGTTGAAGAGAGTCCAAAACCAAAAATAAAGAAAATTAACTCTGAAAAGGTCAGTTATTTTTTTTTTAGCAAAAACGTTTATAAAAAATAGGCTTTTTTCGATGTATTCTGAATAAGATCGTGCAATCTCAATATCTGCAATTGTCTTGTTACAGACAAATGCTGCTCCCAGTAAAAAAGAGATAGCTATACAAAGAGCAGCAGCAGGATCTAAAAGCATTACCAGTTTTTTTAAAAAGAAATAAATCCTAAAAGGAACAAGACGGTTTTAAGGTTGAATGCATTTAAAAAGCGTTTTTCGACAATGTTTTTTTATGATGATTTAACATTGTATAAAAAAATTAATACATATTTACACAATTTTAATATCGAATCTTTATTACAATCTTCATAAAAATGTTTAATACGATAAATAATAAAAATACAAAACAAATATAATACTGTAAAAGTTTTAGTTTTAATTAAATAAGCATTTTAAAGATAGTAAGTCGGTAATATACAACAAAGTCAAAGACTATCGAGTTTTTCCTTTTTTCTCTTTTAATACCTACAGCCTTGTGTAGGTATTACGTTGCTGAGATGAAGATCCTGATTTCGTAATTACCTTTACAATGAAAGGTAGAATAGACGTTAGTGCTAAGCAGAAACCGATCATTGGTCGATACCACACCCAAGCGAAACCAATGACCAATAAACTAATAGACACAGAAACCGACATTGTCAAAGATTCCATTGGTATTATACCACAAAGAAAAGTTGAATTTAATATAATTGTTTGCAATATATTTGCTAAGCACGTCGCTGCTACAAATAGTACCAACCACCCAAATCCTCTGAAAAATGTTTTATTATAAAAATTATATATTAGTTATTTGTATAGAACGTTGTTTTTAGTTATTACGACTTTTTTTCACATATACTGTGTGTATCGAATTACAGATATATCAAAATTAGTTATTAAGGTAATACCTGAAAAGCCACGTTCGCCAATAATTATTGACATGTTCGAGGTGAAGCATGTCCTTTACCGACATTTTGTACCTTTGTTGAAGTAAGATCTCCTCGCCGTGAGTTGTATAATACGGTTTAATTGTGTTCTTTTCTAACAGACCGATTACCGAGTAAACATCTCCACTTTTTCCAGCATAAGAAAATTGTATTCTAATGTCACCTACCTGCAAGTAAGAAAAAAAGATTTCTTAATTACATGAGTAACATCTTAAAATAAAAGTACAATGTAAATGGAAGTTTACATACTTGTGGATCCCACAAATTAGCACTGTGATAGTATAATCCAGAATGCATCTTGATGTCTTTTCGCTCTGGTCTCTCATCACTGGTGATTTCCATGAAGTTGTTGAACTTCTCTTTCAACTCCGTACCGAGTGTGAAAGCACCAATCTTCACTTCATCTGCAATCTGTATTTGGCTTTTGATCGGAATCTCTTTCGGATTTTGATGACCAGTGCGAATATAAAAATGATCCGAGTCTACAAGCTTGTCCTTCCATTCTGTTGTGTAATAATAACGCTTTCCATCTTCCACTATCCCATCAAAACTAGAAGTGCAAGAATTAAATAAAAATAAATGTTTAAGTAAGACATTTTTGTGTATCTATATATATTAAATTAACTAGTAATGTCAAATTCTTGTAATGCACCTTTGCTCTTCTTCGATTTCAATCCACTGATACATTTGAACTCTCCTTTTTAATTTTACACAAGACATAACAACTCCATAATCAGATTCAGTCAATGGTTCTAAGACTTGCAAGGGTCCTGACAGATGTACCAAAGAGCCCTCATGTTCAGGAGCAAGTATCATTGGATTAGAAAGTACTACTACATTGCGTAGAGCCTCATCTAAGGAATATGCTATCCTCACAGCTTTTCCCTGAAATTAAACACAATATGTACAATTAATTAAATTCTATCAAAGACTTGTTATAGACATACACTCTAAAAATATCATTTGTAAACCTCATTCCAGAACAAGAAACACATTCCACAAGCAAGCATGATGGATCCTATTAGAGCTGTAAGCCATGACTTTTTCAATTGTTTTGAAATTGACATTGGCATCATATTCCTAGTAGCTGCATGTCCTTGGAAGTGATTCCTATCAAATCTACTGTTGATATTTTCTTCTTGTGACTGACCCTTTTGCTACAAAACATTTTCCAAAGAAGTCTATTCAATTATTAATTATAAAAATTAAAACAAAGCACTAATTTCTTAAATAGAAGAAATTACACTTACAACTGCACGATACATCTTGACATCAGATGTAATTTTGGATTTGATTCAACTGTTTATAAGTCAAATTAAGAAATACTGATGATATAGTTCATAACTACATAATGGATTGAGCTGCTTTTTTCCGGACCTACAATCTAAAATTGACATCAATAGAAGTATTATAAAAAAAACTATTTTAGTCTCCTTTTGCTTCTACCTTTGCTTACATTGCACGAGTAACCTTACATTACATCGCGCATGTCTGAGAAAAAATGGTCTATCCATAGGTTTGCTTGTCAACACTGCATTGGAACACTGCATAGGCCAATTGTATTGGTCGATTAACCAATTCGCCATTACAAGAAACTTTTCTTATATCGGCGCGCGCAGCAGTGCTTCCAACTGCTTCCATCTTTGACATAACTTCGAGAACTGTCAAACGTCAAGATCAGATGATTCAGTTATGCCGGACATGGAAGCCGATGATCGAGAGAAAAACGATAATTATTATCTGGAGTTGTCCCCTGAACCTATTAGATTTGAATCAGTCAGCTGTCTCACAAATGTGTTTTTCGATGACTCGAAACAACAAGTTAGTCGAAATTTTGTTTGACGATAGTACTTGTTTTATCTCTTTACATGCAATGACGTATATACAATGACGATAAACGTTTATTTTTTATACAGGTGTTTGCCGTTCGCTCAGGCGGTGTCACAGGAGTGCTCGTTAAGGGCCCGGACCAGAACTTAAATTTTCGTATGGAAGATCGAGGTCCGGTGATATCCATCAAATTCTCTCCTGACATGAATATTCTTGCGATCCAACGTACTAATTCATCAGTGGAATTTGTTAATTACTCTTCTGTCTCTGGTTTGGATCATGTCGAATATTCTCAGCCATGCAAAGGCAAAAATGCCACAATACTTGGCTTTGTTTGGACACATGGCACTGAAATACTTGTAATCACAGATCACGGAGTAGAATTGTTTCATGTATGTAAAGAATACACAATATTGTATTTTCAATTATTTATTTGTATAAGAATTATTTCAGTGATAAAATCGCTACTATTTCCAGGTTAATCCAGAAAAACGTAATGTTAAGGCATTAAAGTGTTTAAGCTTAGGTGTAAATTGGTACGTATTCTGCCCTAGAAGTTATTTGGTGTTACTATCATCTGGCACAGTTGGCAATCAGATACAAGCATTGCATATTACATCCGGAAATATTCATAAACTAACCAAGTTTGAGAGTTAGTATTTAACCCAATAGAAAGTATGCAAGTAAATATTGAGTTTCACACAAAAACTTTTTTATTTACAATTATTCCAGTTGAACATAGTATAACAAAGCCAGGGAAGTTAGCTGTTTCTGAAAGAGATGTAGCACTGGCTGTGTTATATGGAACACCTTGCATAATTTTGTTGAGGCATCATATTGGAGCCAATCGCTCAATGGGAACAGCATTTGTATATGTTTATACTATACACAAGTAAAAACAATTCATTTATCACTTTAAACGCCATAATTAATACACGAGGAATGTAATAAATTTATTTTTTTTACTATTTTGCAGAATGATGACCATTAAAAAGAGTCATATGTTGAAACTAGATGTTGGTGGCAGATTTGCCATAAATGTTGTTGATAATCTCATCATCGTTCATCATCAAGCATCAAAGGTGGCACATTCATTATTTGCGTAGCAAACAAATTTACGTAGTATAGCCGAGTTTAACTGAGATTTTTTTGTTTAGACATCAATGATATTTGATATTATGCTATCTGGAGTGAGTGATGGGACAGTAATGCATCACACTAGTGTAGCTGCAGCAAAACCGATCAAACCGTTTAATCTTAAGGTACCAGGCGCGACTTTATCGGATCAGACGTATCAGCCATGTCAGTTATGTATCCTTTAGATATAAAAACAAAATAAGTATTTATACAACAGTAGACTTGACACTATTGATGCAAGTATTAAGTCTTAACATTACATAGATTCTCCTAATTGGGTCGTTTTTCAACCAAATATAATTATTGATGTGAAACTAGGCTGTTTATGGTATGTTTATTTAACTGCATTTTACAGTCTCAAGTTGTTTTTATCTCTAAATGTGACTGTTGTCATTTGTTAATGTATCGGCATAGGTACATTGAGCTCAGATTGGAAGCCTTAGTGAAATTGATTACGGATAAAGTAGTTCTCGTGGAATTTCTGATGCAACGGTCGAACGCTAAGCAGATATTAATACAAGTCTTGCAAAGTTTTATGACGCAGTTGCCCGTAAGCCTAATGGACATGCCGACCATATTCGACAAGCTCAACTCCGTGTATAGAAATTATTTGGAGAGCGAAATACAAAATCAGGTAACATTCCGTAAATGTGTTAAAAAAAAAACGAAGATTAGGCCAATATCATATATATCTGTATTGTATTAATTTGTCTACTACAGATAGGAACACCTCTGCAGAATAATGTAAAGAACGTAACAACAGTGGCTGAGAATTTCAAATATAAATTGTTACTCGATCAGAGTGACATGTATAGTCACATATTATCCAAGTTTCCCGAAGACACGATAGAGCCAAAAATGATAGTGTGGGTTTTACTCGAGTATATCAGATCATTAGCCGAACACGGAATTCCGGTGCAACATTATCTGCACGAATTGGTCATTACAACACTGGTGCACCAAAAAGCGTACTATCAGCTTCATCAATTATTGCAATACCATGTGGTCGCCGATTCGAAGCCTCTGGCTTGCTTGCTGCTTTCGTTAGAAAATTTATATCCGGCAGCGCATCAGTTGGCGTTGGATATGCTCAAGCGGCTGGGTAATGCGCACGAGGAGATAATCGAAGTGCTCTTGTCGAAGGGACATATCTTAGCCGCTTTACGGTACATTCGGTCAGTCGGAATGGTGGATCAAGTATCCGCGAGAAAATTTTTAGAAGCGGCTAAAGCCACCGATGACGCGACGCTCTTTCACTCGGTCTTCAAATTCTTCGAGCAGCGAAACTTGAGGCTGCACAACACCACGGCCTTCACCAGGGGAGAACATTGTCAGCCGTATGTGCAGCATTTCAAGTATCTATTTCAAGGAACGGACAACGACTGCAATTCGGACACGAATTCGAATGTTACTACTATTTCTTCATAAAATGAAGCGTTTGTGTAACGCAATAAAAACAAAAAGATGAAACAAACAAAAATCCGATCAACACGTCATTCCTTTTTATTTATTGAAATAAAAAGTTCTCGTAAGCTCGCGTGAAAAATGCATGAAGCTTGCGCGTTGCGAATAATATGCAAATTCCTGTGACGTTTAGATACGTATGTTGTGTTATATATGCGGATATTATTTATTACAGAAATAAAAAAATTGAAAGAATTTTTATAACATATATTCTCTAGAGATTTTCAACATATATTTTTTCACTTTGCGACAAAAGAAGACCCGCGATACGTCTTTGTTTATTAAAAAAATCACGACAAGGATACAACAAGTTTGTGTACAGAGTAAATATATAATATATGCGATTGTGTGTGTTACAGTTTTAAACAAAGTTTAAAATAACAGGCACAATTTTTTGTTTTTTTTAATTAACAGGTGGATCTAGACAATGATATCGTAATTACAAAAGTATTCGAAGCTCCAATTTGATGTGTTCGGAATTACAATTACGGTCGGTTAAATGCGAAGAAGTAGCGAGAGCGTGGATCATTTTGCGAAAAAAATACATAGCTCGTACACAAAAACTCGATTGTTTTCAAACAGCGATTCTAGGGATATTCATTGGGAGAAATATGGAAAGTTGGTAATTCGACATAATTCAAACCTGATTCTGCGCGTTCTTCATGTCATATCGTTAATACACGCCTCGGTCAAGAGTTGAGACGCACAGTTTTGCGTACCCGATCCCGCACAATTGTTAAACGTTTTTTTGACGCAAGTAACAATTTCTGATCCTCGACATTGTCGTGTTGTTCGTCGTACAAGCTCTCGTCGACACAAATGAGAGATGAATCGATTCCCCATGAGAGATGGTACATTTTGCGAGACGAGAAAGAAAAGTTATACAGAGAGACACAGGTATATCGATAGATTTTTAATTCGGATTTTTTTATTTTAGTTCTTAACGTCTTTGTTATCGTCCAGATTATATATATATATATATAATATATTTACTTAACACGCGAAAATGGAACTTCTAAAGAGCGATGTGTATAGTTCATTTACTTTGTCGTTTATTAATGTAACAACGCGGCGATGTGCACCCACAAACATACGAAACACTGATAATATATTGACAAAAACACTGATATTTTTTAAACGATTGGAAAATATATATATCTGCATATCAATTTGGTTTGTTCTTTTTGGCCGAATTGGTCACACCGGTTCAGAAGTTTGGTCTTTTTTCTTTTTCCATAAAAGAGTAAAGAAAAAGATCAACTCCGAACTGGATCACAGCTAGTTCGGTAAAAAAGAACAAACCGCGTGTGAGAGCGGAGATTAAGGCCGGTATTCATGGTCGAATCTTATATTTAGGATCGTCTTAAGTCTATCTTCAAATGCTCTGCGGCCAATAAAATTACTCGCACATGATCTGAAGATAAACTTAAGACGGATCTTAAATACAAGATCCGACCGACTATGAAATACCGGCCTAAAAGTTTCGTATTCGCGCGCGTACGAGTGCGCCATCTGTTTCCTCTATTCCTACTTGTGTGTGTTCCTCGCTAACTTCAGTTAACATTTATCTTGTAACATCTAACTGTGTGCACGCAAATTGCATTATTTAAGTGTAAACATTTGAACGAAGTGTACATACATTTGTATCTGAAACATCGTAAGTGCGAAAATTGTGCAACTGGATACAAATTAATCGATGAGACACATTTGCCGGACGATAAGCAAGGCGTTAGAAGGTATATAATTTATATATGTATATGTATATATATATGCGGCATATGTGTAAACGTATCATAGAGACAGATACATATTTCATAGATGTTTTTTTTTTTCGTTCACTCAAAAGTTTGAGTTTCCGCTTTTTGATTCTCTCGCAGAGCTTAGCCACTTTTCTTACGCGCTATATGTACAGCTTGTTTAAAAAAATGCACGCGCACTTTGAATCGTAATTGTATGTTTTTGTATTTGTATAAATTTCAACACGCACACGCTTGGCGCTTCTTTCGCGAAAGGAAAGCCAACGAAAAAAAAAAAAATACATAAAAATCATATTTTGTATTCGTCCGAGGTAATTATCAATTTGTATTATTTTTTCTTGCTCACTTCGTTTTATATCATTGCAGTCGCGTGTTTCGAATTTAAATCTTGAATAAATATTCACACTGTGCGCGCACATTTTTCGTGTTTTTTTACACACAATTAAGAGTATCTGACGTGATAATAGTATGGTGCAAAGACACGGCGCCGATTATTTCAATAATAGCATGTGTACATACATCGTTAGGGAATACGCACTTAACTACATCGAAGAGTTGACTAATTGATTATTATCATTATTTACAGAGACATCATTACCCGGCCGTTCCGCTTGTTTGTAAAGATTAAGCTTGAGGAAATTAGAAGGAGAACGTACACATATCGTTAGAGATTTCGAAAGGAAGAGGAGGAGGAGGAGGAGGAGGAGGAGGAGGAGGATGTGGATCGTGCTCTTAACTTCTAAAGGTACGCAGATTAAAGATGACTACTACTCGCACATTTACTCGCACGTATATAGAAAATAATGTTAGTAGATCTCATTGACGAAGAGATTAGCAACGAATTTCAAAAAGATAATCGTGATGTAGCAGAGATGTGTCTTCAAACATGAAATATATACACATTTATATTTGTCATAATTACAAGATATTTTGAACAAAAATAATCAATTGTTATCGAGCGGCTAAAGGCCATTATCCCGTCAGGAACTTGTTTGTGTGAAAACTATATCTTTTTATAATTTTTTTTTTTTTGCGTCAAAGCGAGATAACAACCTTTTTTGAATTAACGGCTGTTTTTTTTTTATTTTTTTATTTTTTTTTTTTATACAGAAGAATTCTAAGTAGTTCTGAGAGTTTTGGTCCGTGTACGCATATTTATATTTAGATACACACAGTTTGGACTAGTTCGATCGATCGCTCAGAATATGAGTCTCGTGTGATTAAATTGCGGAAAAGAGCGGCTTTCGGTAAAAGGTGCGAAATAAAGATTTCCCTCAAAATAGAAAACCTCACGCGGTTCACACGGTTCGCAAGGTGAACACTCGTCAAACATACTTTTGTGATCATTTTTTTTTCTTTTATTCAACGACAAACTTATCTCGAAAAACGCACCGTTCAACTCTCTTTCGCTCATATAATTTCTTCTTCGTCGCGCTGAAATTATCTTTTAATAGGACGGTTTTTAATATTCGTAATCTAGTCGCGTTACTTAATGCAGCGACGATTCGTCCTTTTTATAATAACAACGTGTTTATTTGCGTCCGTAATCGATGATTCTCATTTAAATAAATATCAAGGGTGTTTTGTTTCTGGAAATAAAACTGTCAAGTATATTGAAAATATTGCTCACTTGAAAAAGCTTTGTAATTGCGAGCATAAAAAAGTGCAAATATAATGAATTGCAACTAGGATGACAAAAACAGTATCTGTATACATAAAATAAAATGCAAATTAATATCGAAATTTTTTTCCATCATTGAATTATTGAAGTTTGTTTGAGAAATGTGTTTTTCAATGCAATCGCGAATCAATGAGACTACGTAACAGAAAATTCTCAAATTATATATATATATATATGTACATATATTTTTTATATACGATAACTTTCTATATCGTGCGAAATGTTCGCTTATCTTGCTTAATTTATACGATTACTTTTGTGCTTAATTACGTATAATTTATATATAATATTATGTTCCAAGTAAGTATATCTCTACGTATATTTCGATAGAAAACATATATCGAGATATATGTCTTGTATCTTAAATCTCATATCTAAGATATTTTTTGCGTATTTGAATATAATGTGTATTTTCATATATTATGGTATTTCTTTCAATCCCTTTTGTGCATCTGTCCAATATTACAATGGTACATGGGGGGGAAGTCTCCTTCTTGTTCTATTTTCTATATAGTACAAATGTATCGATAAAAGTTCTTTCTTCACAATTTTATATATAAAATATTTTTGACATCTTCTTTTCAATGTCCTTTGCACTATCACGTTTGATTTTTTTTTGAGGTCAAATGTAATTTTTGATTTTAAAGATACAAAGCGAAAGTATTTCAAATACCGCAAACAATTAATAATGCATAATATATTTGTACAGCGTAATTAGTTTTCTTGTATAAATTGTCTATTTTAATAATTACTGTTTTATTGATTTTATAGTTTTTTTATAGTTATTGTCTTTTCGCGAATAAGCATTTCGAAATAATATATAAATGATAACTGAGTTTTTACCTTCTTCTGTGCTGAACACTTACATTGCTCGTAAGGTAGTGTTATTGTAGAGTTTGCAAAAAAAAAAAAATAGCAAGAGAATATTTGATAAAAATACACTTAATGTAAAATAAAAAGTTCCAATAAATTTAAAAGTGAAATAATAACTTTATAATTCATTCAAAATTATAATTTAATGAAACATATTATGAGAGCGTTCGCGGAGGAAGTATAACACGCGAGAAGAGATTCGTTGAGATATATAGAACAAGGAGGAGAGTCAATTCTCTATCGATTCGTCCTTAATTATAATCAGCACCCTATCTAAATCTGAATATCTAAAATAATGTGCTTCGATATATATCCCTTACATGGAATTATTGAAATTTCTATAACTTCTTTTTAAATATTTATTAATAAGTCCTATATGTAAATTTTTTGTAATACACACACACACACACACACACTCACTCACTCTCACTCACTTATTCATTCTTTCTCGCTCTCTCTCTTTTTTTTTTCTTCTTTAAAATATTAATATGTCAAAAAAAAACAGTGCATTTAAGTGTTAAAATTCAATTTCAAAACTTTGTGAAGAAAAATGCGTTATAAACTCGAGAATTTTCTTCGAATTAAAATATTTCTCATTATACACAAAATTCGAAATTTTACAGTTAAATGTAGTATTTCTCGACGAGATGAAACTTGTGAAGATTGCGCGAATATGTGCAGTAGCTCGTTATTATTTAATAAGTGTTGAATATGTATATATATATATATATATATATAGAGAGAGAGAGAGAGAAAAAGAGTGAGAGAGAAAAGTACGTATCTGATATACCAAAGTTACTACTGGGAAGTAGCAAGAGAAACTGTTCTGACGATTATGCATCTCGTAATTTGCAAATATTATATTTCTTTTTACGCGACGACTAACGCTCGCGCATCGGAAATTCTTCTTTTGACACCAGCAAAGTAAGTACATTTTTTATGTGAATTCGTTTGTATGTGAGATGAAAAATTGAAAAACGTGTCTCTGATTACCAGAACATTTTAATTGGCAGTAAAGCGTGCGTGTTTAAATGCAGCGCGTGCTGCAAAACATCGTGTTTAATTTAAAGCGAGAATTACTGAATGCAATTTTCCGTCAGAATAATGTTAAAAAATGTTGCGAGAACACTCTCGCGAATTGTTTCTTACACACCTTCGAAACGGGTGTGTCGAAAATTGAGAAAATAATATTCTGATTTGTTTTTTGTCTTGAGTAACAAAAGAGACTATACGTTTTTACATTCGCGCAAATTCAAATGCTGAAAGACACTGCAAAATAATCGCAAAACAAATATATCACAAATCATTAAACACATAAAATATCCTAATAGTGCGCGTAGCTTTGCGAAGTAATTGAACATTTGCACTAAAAAAATGCAGGATCTCATTCGTTCGTTGAAAACAATCACAATCAATCTCACATTCACACTGTGTTATCGTATATGTACAAAATGGTCCGAAGAGAGAAGGTGTACATCAAAAGCTCTCTTTTCTTTTCAAAATTCGCGCGTTCTGTTTTCTCAACAAAATAATAATCTTTTGAACATCACGTTATATGCGACTTTTTTTTTTGTACTGTGGAGAATAAAAAAAGAACAACACACGTCGTAACGTTTTATCTGAAAACAATTTGGTAATAATTTTAACGATATTTACCATTCAACACGCTAAGAGTAAAATTGTTTTTTTTTAAGTACGCGATCTGAGAGAATTTAATTTCGCTTATCGATATACACATCTTTTCTGATATACGAACCTTCGACGACTTCTTTACTTCCTCGACTTTCAAGCTAGATGTTTTTCTAGAGAGAGTTAATCGCGTTTTATCAGCTTTTACTGCGCACTTGCTCACTTTCGAAATCCCGTAGATCAGCACGGAAACAAGCGGCAAACAGATTAGTAATTGATCCGCGTCATCCGTGAAGAAATTATACTCGTCGCGGATATAAATCGGCAACTCGCAAGCAAACAATTCCATTGTCGCGACGGTTTACTCGCGAAAATTGGCCCCGATTCCTGATTGCGACGAGACTTTATGTTTTTGTACGTACTCCTCGTCGGGGGATAGCCGGTTTAGGAGATGTTGCAGTCGTCGGCATGGGCGTCTCTGATCTGTTGCTTCGTTTTTCTCGAAGCGCGTCTGATCAGACTGCGGCTGCGAGGCTTGCTCTTCACCTCCTCGACGACAGTAACGACGGTCGAGCCTTGCGCCGCGACCACTTGCTGAGAATTTGCACCGGAACCCGCGCTGGCGGTTCTGCCGCTTGGACTGCCGGACCTTCATAGAATGAAATAATGAATAAACTAAAATCATAGAGAGACGGTCAAAAGCATATTTCATGCCGCAACAAGAGTTCTCCTTTCTCCCTTATAAACTTCGGCTAGATGTCCAGCTATACCTTTGTTATTGTAATAATTTAGAGATCAGATATAGTTGTTACATAAATTATTGTAATTATTTTCTAATTAACTTAAAATTAATTTAACATTTTTTGTAATTAGATTTCTTTGAAAGATCAAGAAGTCACCTCTAATCAAATTATATCTAATTTCTGAAAAATAAAATTATTATAGATGCAAAATTTTGCAACATCAAAGTTTTATAAGGCAAATAATATTGTTTAAGAGTTTTCGCACAGCTTCTGTTTAATAGAGAAAGTTGATACTAAGTTGGTACTCTAAGTTGCAACTCTCTCTCTTTCTCTCTCTCTCTGTGATGTACATATATATTACATATTCGTAATTAAATTGCAACGAGAATCTAAATTTCGTTACATACGAGTTCTAAATAAAACAATGGCAGAAAGTTCAAGTTGTGGCGCACACGCGCACACATGTAAGTGATCTCTTTTATGAATGGAAGTTGGAAACACAATTCACGTGCTGCGTAACAATGAAGTCACCGACGAGGAACAATGTGCGGAATATAACGATGAGCAAAAAGAATCAATGCGCGGGGCTCAAGTACTATCGAATATCGATAATAATATGCGAGATGTGTGTACGAGAAATCGGATATTTAAGGTCGTGCGCAGCGTAGCGCAATCGTAAACAATCTGAAACAATGTTCTAAACCATAAGCGATATTGCAAACGTATCGCAATTATATTCGTATTTAACTCGACTCGACAATAGTTTATATATATATATATATATATATATATATATATATATATGTACACATTGGAAAGTTACACACTTGTTTTGTTATAGCTGCTAGTTCGATGATATTGATCGATCGTGTAACACGCGCGCAACAAATCGCGCTCGAATAACGAATCTGCGAAACAAGAGAACGGTTAAGGTCGTTACTAGAAATTTTTTAACTAACGCATTTGTCGTTTAAAAAAATTATATCGCGTCACGGTTCGTATCGGCGACGGCGTATATCGGAGATCTTGTGATTTTTCCGAGTTTCTTTCATTTTCAACGCGACATTTTGTTTCATACCCCGATTATTACTCGCGATACGTCACTCGCACGACTGTTCGTAATATTAGTTTTGGCAACTTTTATTTTTAACCGACTACAACTTTGATGTTAAAAAGCGCTTGATAACGTGTAATTTTACTATTAAATAAGCGTCGACTTGCTTTTATGTTCGCGTCGCGCATTTAATCCGAAACGAATCTCTCTTGAAATTCTCAGCTTTCGTTTACGTCGGATGCAATCTTCATCTTAAGCCTGGTTGCAGGCGAACAATCTGTGTTTAAGTAAGCCCGACTTAGCGATTCGCTGTGTCCTTCGAGATTATAGTCTGTATCTGTGATAGTTGTGACGAGGAAACTTTACTTAATCATCGCAATTAATGCCACATGACGTTCACACACAACCGAGTTTTAAACAAATACCCCGCGCGAGAAATTAAAAATACTTACTGTGTAAATTTATTATATTATATACCTGCGCGATCCGTACGCCGAACATCTTCTTCTGAGACCGGATTCCTCACCCTCGCCCGTTGGATTTTTCGGCACAATTTTTGAGAGCGTGACAAAACACCTGAAGATGTCCTTGATGTTGTAATCGTCCTTCGCCGAGCACTCCATCACTTTCGCCCTTAACTTGGGCAGTTCGCAAAACAGCCACTCGCTCACGTCCTCGATAGGCACTTCCCTCCGTACTGGCGCCAGATCGAGCTTGTTTCCGGCGACGACTATCGGTACCTCCTGTCAGAAAATAGTTTTAACGACTAGTTCTTTTTCCCCCGCAATACAGAATTTCAGATCGAAGTGATTTCACGTAACACTTCGATCTTTTCGTCTTTTAAGTATGTCGTTACGATAAATGTTTCAATGAACCGGACAGTTACATGTCCGACATGTGTCATTTAATAAAAATAAAAACAAACTACATAAATGTAAGTATCGCAATTTGTCGCGACTGTTTGCTGACGCGGCCGCGCGACGTCACGTACTTTACGTCTGTATTCGGGCGCGCGCGGGCGTTTCAGAACAAATCCGTGTGCAATAAAACGACGCACCTGAAAGTCTGGTCGTTGTTCTCTCACTTCTTCGAAGCAACGTTTCACACACTCGAAGCTCGGTAACGACGTTGTCGCGTACACAAGCAGAAATGCGTGGGCGGTGGCTATGCTAAGCCGTCTCATCGCGGGAAACTGCAGATCACCTGTGCGAACACAAAGCGAAAATTTTCAAACAAAAAAATTTATCTTCGCTGAAGGATCTTCTTCTCGCAGCAGAACATATCTCGCGCGGTGTTGAAGTCTTTTTTTCGAAGAGAATGCATTATAATTGATCGGAAAAAAAAAAAACAAGATATATATAGCACAGATCTTCATTTACATTTTTTACAATAAATTTGTTGACATTTAATAGTTTTTTTTTTTTTTTACTGAAAATAGTGTAAAATCTCTTTCAATATGCAATTTGCTTTACGTATTAAACGAATAAAGTCTCGTCCTGCGTGGAATGTAGAATACACAAGACGTCGTTCGATTTAGCAACTTTTTCCGATACTCGTTATACTCTCGCTAAAAAGATGTCGAAGAGACAGAACGAGGAGAAGACCTCGCGCAACTTCGTGATTGGATCAAAGATACTTTCCTGTATCATGCATCGAGTTACTCATTTTACACGCGATGAGATCGGAGATCTTTCTTCGTTTTCAATCAAAACAAATTGAATGATCTATTTGACCTAGAAAAACACATACGCGCGTAATCACGTGATTATTTCTATCGCGCTGTAGATTCGATTATAGGAACATTTTCGAAATAAATAGAAAAATAAAAGACTTTTCTCAGTGTGTCTCAGAGAACTTTTGAGCAAACAAGTCGAATTATTGCTCAAGTTTCGTAATTACTCTGAAATTCTTATCGCGAATCACTCATTTGAAGATGTAAAAAAACGTTAGAAAAGATTTAACGATGCAATTGGTTTTCTTCCGCAGAATTATACCGACAAGTAACATTTTATGCGCAAATCTAGAGAAAAAAAGAAAAAAACTTGTAGACAAACTAAACAAACTTCTCATTCACTCGCAAAACTTTGATAACGATATCATTACCGCGAGATATATTCGCTCTCGACAGCAGATATATTGTGCGAAAGTTGTAAAAATGTAACTTACTAACGTCAGAACGCGTATATATATTTCTTCAACGCATAAATTTTTCCTCAACAGCACAGATATGTATCTTACAATAATTTTCTGAGATGTTCTATTTTTTTTTTTTTTATCGAGTCTGTTGTAAACCACATACATGCACATGTAACTGTTTTAATGACTGGACGTGTATCAATAAGAAATAAATTATTGGATATGTAAATATTAATCTCTACAATTCTCTGTTGTATTCTTTGTTTTAAATATTTTTAAAAATATGTCTTTAATTAGTAGTTTCCAAATTAGAGTAGATTCCAACTTACTCAACTATTTTCTAACTTACACATGTGTAAATACTTAGTTACAATTATTTTTTTAATAAATGTTTGACCACAGTGGTACTCGTCCAGTCATAGTGGGACATTTATCTTATCTAAAGAAAGAAAAAAAAAGGGAATATGAGCAAACGGTAGTTCGTCTCACCCGCAGTATCCAAAAGATCGACCTTGAACGTCAACGTGCCGAGAACACACTCCCGCGAGTACAGATCCTCCACGGTGGGCCGGTATCGCTCGCTGAAGCCCTGGCCAAGCAAACGGCGTATGATCGCGCTCTTGCCAACCCCGGCGCCACCGAGCACCACCAGCCTGATCCTCTCGAGATCGGCCATGTTTCTCGTTCGGTTGCGCCGTGGTGACTTCGAGTACGACCGCGGGAATGCCACCCCCCTAGAAAGGCAATTACTCTTCGGGGAGTAGGTCGTTCTTGGATCTCGTTCGCTTTCTGGAAATCCAATATGATTGTCTCAATTTGTCCTGCTGTTCTTCCTTCGTCTACGAAGGATACTAATACGATTTTACCCGCCGGCGTGGCGGCCGTATCCAAGACGAGAACTCCGAGAACGATGATGAGCTCCTCCTCGGGATGTATCGATCGAAGCGTCGATCGCGTTTTCTTTTTTCTGCTCGACGATGTCGCCGCTCGCTTCCTCGGCTCCTTCGCTTATTCGCTCCTATTCCACTCTCGCGCTCTCACGAGATCCGTCTCTACCTCACGGGAAATCGTACGGCCCGCGACGCGAAGTTAAAAAGTCCTGTCGAAGAGGAGATACGCGAAAACCTGCTATTATTATTTATTTACACGTGCCAAACATGAACTTCGATCGAACGAGAGATTGAATTACGCGAATGGGGGGAAACTCGAAGTAATGCCATTTGGGACTGCCAGGCGGACCGGAAATTGAGGCAAACACCGTTAGTATGGACGCCCGAAGCTAATTGGAATATTCCGTTTCGAGTGCTAATTTTTATCAAGGCCACATTCGCTCTCGCGTGGTTTTATGTGTATTGAAATATTCGATATACGCGTCGATCATAAATATCTAAACAGGAAATCTTACAATTAATGATTCTCTTTTTCTCCGAAGTTATCACACACAATCGTACATTTCAGTAACTAGTGCTATTTTCTATTGTTAAAAAAATCTATTATTTATCAATAAAATGTATATTTTATTGATAATTGATATAATTGAATGTGTATTATCTCGATAAAATGGGACACTTTTTCTTAATGTCGAAATTTCAATAGTGACAGATTGAGTCGTTTTAGAGAGGAAGTTGAAAATCTGCATGAATAAAAAGTTACGTTCCTTGCGGAGTCGATCTCCGTAGGAAATGTATCGAAATATTCAATTCATCATGCAAAAATGTGCAAACCGTGGTGATGGCCGTGACACGTTTTTTTTTCTTTTCAAGTGTTAAGGTTTTTCGCGAAAAAATAACGTTGAAGATATAAAAACTCAACGGTTTATGAAACATATTATAATAATGAGACGCTCGTTATGCGTGGCGGCATTAAGTTTTTTAATCTCACAAAATTGACTTTTCTTTGACACTCCATCGATCTATTCATCGACATTTTACTCCCAACCTTGCGCGTTGTTGCATTTTTTTCCATTTTGATATTTTCTGATTTGTTCGTATTTCAATGTAGCAAACTGCGTACCGAATTTACTGATAAAATTATACACATTGAGATATAAGTTTTTTATACGGAAATCTATTTTCGATAAAAAATTCGCGTACGGATTTGCGTTAATGACGTTCGAACCGAATTAATGAAAAATTAATTGAAGTACAACACTTGAGAGAAAATTTAAATATTATATTTTGCAGTTTAACAAATTGACCAACGAGGATGTTTATTATTAGTTAACGATTTATTCTCATAAATCGTTCCTTCAATTTTCATCAAAATCAAGAAACAACGGTAGTGCCTCTTATACGCGAAATTCATGCCATTTGAGAAGTGAGGAGATTTTAGTCACGTGTTGTTTTTCCTGTCCTCCCTTTCACGTGACTTTACTTTAGTCACGTTTTTAAAGACACGTAACTAAACTAAAGTCACGTGTTGTTTTTCCACTCATCCCTTTCACTATTTTTCGAGTTTGATTTTCATGCGTAATTTCTGACATCTCTCATATGTGCATTATATGGTTTGTAATTAATATTTGACGAGAATATATATATATTAATTAATTTTTATTTGAAAAATATTGTTTCATAGTGAAAAACGAACACAGCGGTTAGGATCTCTATTGGCTAATACAAATCCTAGCGATCGTTCGACTTGCACGAATACAAATTTTCTTTCGACGGGGATTTATGCTCGGATAAGGCATAAATGACGTTTCGAAATAAATTGCGTTAATTTCGCGAAGTCAAAACTGCGCGACAATCTTGTCACACACATGCGGGAATGAAGCGCGCGATGCGCTGAAATTTCACAACGGCCGGTTTTTATATTTATTTGTACAGCTTGCGCGCGATGAAAAAGTACGTCGTCGATGACGCGAGGTCTGTAATTCACTCTGCATCTTGCGCTCTCTCGGAAGAATTACAAAGAGAAAAGCAAAAGATGAAAAAAGCGCACGTACCACGCTTCTGCACAATTTATCCCGCAACAGTCGGCTACTCTGTTTTCTTTCGCTCTCTCTTTTTCTCCTTCTGCTATCGGAAATCTATGAGCTCTTCCAAGCCCTGGAGTAGTAGTCACACAGGTGGCTGCCGGCAAAATCTCTCCCTTTTCTTTTTTCGACCGCTCCCGTCTCGGATTAAAACGTCGTTAAACACGCGTCCGTTGTCCAAGACAGCCGGCTCTGTTTTTTATGAAATAAGTCTTTAATCGCGAAGCTTGTTAAGCATCACGACGGCAAATCAGCCGTCAGCCGCTCAACGTCGTTTAATTGCAAGCTGAAGCAATTTATTTTTCACGATTAAAAGCTCGCGAAGAATGCGCGCAGTTAATGAACTTGACGGATAGATGATAAGCAAGCGTGATTTTATATGACGCGAATTACGAGAGGTGATTGATAAGAATAATATACACATTGCTGTTGTCGTTGACAAATTTCATTCTTTAGAGGAACAAATGTCAATGGAATGACTGTCATTCTTCAGATGAAACAAATGGCTCGTTTTCGCACGTGGTGTTCGTGCGACAGCTCGAAGTGAGTTTTGACAATGTAAGCTGTCGAAAGACATTTTGAAAAGTTCGAGAAATCGTTTCGCCAAAGTGGTACAAGTGCTCTCGAAAAGCACTGCTGGTCAGAGTGTATTCGAGGTAAAAAACGAAGTGACTATATTGAAAACTAAATACCCACGTTTCAATCCGATAAATTGTTGTTTATTTTTTTTTTTTTTTACTATATTTATCAATCGCCTCTTTTATATTCATTACAACAGCTCTTCTCTCTCTTTCGTCGTTATAATCGTTAAGTTTTTATATCGGTTCCGCGATTCTCCTTATGCCCCGTTGATTGAATCAAGATCTATCTCTGACGAAAACGAGGATTGAGATAACACACACAAGTGCGTTGCGAAGTAAACTTGGCTTTAAACTTTAGTCATATTTAAAAAAATTCATGGCGTTGACTTGAAAAACTGACAGACATTTTAGAAATTGTTAAATAATAATAACAAAAAAAACTGCAAAATTTTAATATAATTAGAAAGTGAGAAAAACTGTTTTATGATAATTGAGATTGACAGAAAGCTGTGAACATACAAAGCGTACATAGGATATTGACAAATGTTACCATTTTTACATCAACCGACAATGCACTTCGCGCAGTCAGCAACTGTTGCGTCTCTTTCCTATCCATGTTTTAGTATTAATTATTGACGTCCGAATTGTTGATTCTGTAAACAAAGAAGCCGATACTCAAATTTAGTTCAGATTTTTCGAGAATTCAAACTTACGTGTTTATGCGCAATCCCGGATTTTCATGTTGTTGGTATATCGCGGGCCATGAATTTTCCGCGAAAATATCGCACCTCGCATTTTCAAAATAAATTTGATTAAAATCGAATAAACCGAGCGAGACAGATTAATTGCGCAATCCCGTCTATCTTATTAAAACCGCGCCTGAGAGAATTCGTAGCATTCAGGAGCTATTAGGATAATTATTCATGTCATTAGTGTTTCTCGGGATTTTTCTGCATTCCGTGCTATGCATTATTTCGCGGAATTCCGATTGCGCGAATTCATTTTTGCGCGTGCATTCGTTATTTCGGTGTGTGTGCGGGTCTCTCATAAATCTGCCATTACGTTTTTCAACGAATTCTCGTGTTCCACGTTTACGTTGAAACGCGCGCGTGCGCGAAAAATTCATGATATTTGCTAACAAGTTTTTTTTATTCTTTAAAAAAATTAACACGCATTAGTAGTTCAAATTTAAAGCCACGTGAAAATTTGAGTATAGTTTTTCTCATTTGATTGCTGTTTTCATTTGCGATCGAATTTCCGATTTATCAGAAATATTATTATATAGTTTCGGAAGAATTTTACACACGCGAAATATCACGCGTGCATCAACGTAAAATACACGAAGATATGCGAGAGCTAGATCGAAGTGTTCACGTTTTGGTCTCGGAGGAGTGTACGATATATGCAGATCGATCTCGATGGGCCCTTCGAGCCAGTAGCATTAGACGCTATGTTGCATTATTTCTATATTAATGCAGATCCAGTCAATTAAATATCGGTATCAGAATTCCATTATTTGTTTTTACTACATGGCCGTGACGTTGAATATAAGTGCGACGAAGTCGTTCGAGATTCATTTGCTCGTAAAAAAGCGCTTTCGGCGCGTATATACGTATATGCGAATTTAATGTTCCATAAATAATCCTCCTGGATCAAGTTTGAGCTCCGATGTTCAAAATATTGTAAAGGACACACACACATACGCACACGCACGTAGAGAGAAAGAGAGAGAGGGTATAAGCTCGCGGATTTCTATTTGACAGTCGTTTTACGACTTAGAATGTAATTGACATTTAAGTAGTTCGGCAGTACTTTTTGGAGGCGTTATCCTACACCTAAGCGTGTATTATTCGCGTGCGTGCGACATATGTTCACGCTATGAGTCAAACCGTTTGATACCCGTCCTGCGATTGTCCCCATATTTTCTTACTTTTTTTTTTCAATAATAACTTGAACAGTAACCATTTGTGCCCATGAGAACTTTTGATCAAAAAACGTCGTGGAGAACGTTATATTTTATTTTCAGCAAATTTGACCGAGAGCCATTTTTCATAAGATTTGTGTGTGGTTTTTTTGACACGTACATAATATTTTAATACACAACAAAGTTTCAAATTAAAATTCTCTTTATGCGCTCGCTCGAAATTAAACAACAAACAGAAACACGTTTCGTTTAACTTGCGTCCGCGAAAAAAAAACCTGTCATTTTCAGCGGCTCGAAGCTTATGAAAACTATTCAGGCTTTGACATTTTTGTTACTGGAAATTGATTCTAAATTTCACAAAGATTAAAACAATACTGTGTGTACTGTCTGGAGCCATTCTCTGTCTCTTTCTCTCTTTCTCCACGGAATAAACGATGTTTCAGATGTCGTAATAACGAAAACTAATTATCTAAAGACGATACTAATTATCGAGGACAATACTAATTACACAAAGGCTGAAATTTCATGAAAAACCAGAGTATATAGGCCAGGTTTCAATTTCAAGTTAATAAATTTCTCAACGCCAGAGCGCGTAGCTATTTTGCGCTTTCTTTAGATAGACGACAAAGCGCGTTTTGTTCGTTTTTTCTTTCATATCCGCGGTTATTGCGGATATAACGATAAATTTCACTAATAGCCTGGTGCGGTAGGGTCGTCGCAACGACGTGCGTTGAAATTTCACGTTGTTATATTCCTTTCTTGATAGCTGATTCGCCAGCGTTAGCTATCAACGATTTAAAACGCGCTCGAAAAATTGTCGCGCGCGAAATTTTTTGATAAAATTGAAATTGTTAATTTGATGTACGTTCGCGTATTAAATAATAGATCGTTAGATTGGCCGACGTCTATATAAATCGCGTCACGTTTCACGGCACGACTCTAATATCTTTTTTTTTTTCTAACAAATAAAATATCCCTTGCAGAGACTTGCTAAGCCGTAACGTGTCACGTTGTCCGAAAATATGACGTTTCTTTTCTGAAATTGGCGACGGAGCTTTTGCGCGCAACGAAAAAACTAACAACGAGCCTCTCGTAATTTTATTCGTGATTGTTGTTTTCTCTCTTTTTCTATAACTAGCACAACACAAGCGCGCGCTACGCGCACGCTATTATTATTTTCATTTTCATGTGTTGCATCAGTGAACACAATCTGTCACCGCACGATGACAGCTAATATATACATCTTATAAACTATGTAATACACCTACGAGAGATGTCAAAAATAACGCATGAAAATCAAACTCAAAAAATAAAAGAAAGAGAGAAGAATGGAAAAACAACACGTAACTAAAGTCACGTGACAAAGAAAAGAGTAAAAAAGAAAATATTATACATATACATATATTATATATAATATACATATATTATAGATAATATTCTATATCTATATAATATACACATACATACACACACATATACACATATATATGTAATATTCTATATCTATATATAATATACACACATACGCATATATGTATATATATATATATGCGTATATATATATATATACCGTGACCGAAGTCAGTAACACCGCCGCGGTCGCGCGGCCGAGGTCAGTGACTCCACCGCAGTCGCGCGACTGAGGTCATTGACCCCGCCGCGGTCGCGCGACCGAGGTCATTGACCCCGCCGCGGTCGCGTGCCCGAAGTCAGTGACCCCGCCAAAGTCGCGCGGCGGAGGTCAGTGACATTACTGTAGTATGTATATAATACATATAATACAATATAAAGTATAATATTATAAATATATAATAAATTATATGTATAATATGTATTATTTAATGTTATNATACAATATAAAGTATAATATTATAAATATATAATAAATTATATGTATAATATGTATTATTTAATGTTATATATAATATAAATTACAGTCACGTTATTTTCACGTGTTGTTTTTCTACTCTTTCCTGTCACTTGACTTTAGTTACGTTTTTAATGTGAAATGTTTTTGGATGTTGTTCAAATTAGTATACATTTACGTTTCATTTGCACGTGTAATTTTATTTAAATATATATATTAAAAATAAAAAAAATAAAGGAAGAAGAATTTACTAACGGATTGATACTCAGAATAATTTAGCGATGGTATTTCTTCAGATAATTTCAGGAATAAATTTTGCTCGTATCGCGTTTCACGAAGACGTTATTGCTTTCGTTACGTTTTTGTCGATCATTTGTAACAGTCAAGATAATGAAGGTGGATAACGGTGCTCGTATCAAGTTCGCCCTTATCCGATAATTTAAATGTATAATTTGACTTTGTTAGTTTTGCGAAATAAAATTGTAAAGCAACGTGCTTTTTTGTTTGGATGTTATTTAAATTACCGTGTCTTTAGAGTTTCTATTTTCAAACGGGGCGTTAGTTGACGAATCAAAACAAATGAGATCTCTGATTGGTTCGGAATCGCGTCAATGTTTTTATTAATTAAAGTTACGGTTTTTCATTCTGTTTATTTTTTTTGTAAAAAAACCTCGGATCTCTCTGTCCATCAGCTTTTCTCTTATTTTGAAATATAAGTTTCTCGTTTAACGTTATTACGTTATTTCCGCGTAATTAAAATAGTTCAGTTTTGTTAAATTCACATTCATAAACATTTGTTCCACACTGTTTGTCGGGTTTCGTGTATCACTCACTTTGAAGTGATAAAATGATGAAATGAACATTACACGAGAACGGAAGTGATGCTAATTGACGGTGTAAACGAGTTTCGTTACATTTAGAAATTAAATTACAACGACACGTGCAAAATTATAAACTGTGCATTCTGCAGAAAGAGTAATTTGGTTCGATTTCGCAGTGTTATCGCGCGCGCGTTTGTTTCGAACACGTAATGAAATACCGCGCGCTTTAACGGCAATAAAATACTGTGCTCGCGCGCGCTCACACCCTTTACAATAACGATCACGAGAGAATCGTAGTCGAATTACTACGGTTATTGAATAGACTGTGCTCGTTCGAGCGAGAAGAGAACGGAGAATGAAATAAAGTTCAGAGTGATTCTTTCAAAGAAAAAATGTCACATCCGATATTTCGCAAATGTCACTAGAAATCTGTTGTTATTCTCCAGTTGTATTCGCGAAAAAATATCTTGTGTACACGCGATATTTTTCATACGATATAATACGATATATTGTTTCATTTTTGTGAGAATCCATGATTTTCGCTTTGCGAATCTTTCTTCGTTCCCGCGGTTCTGCGCGTAAAACTAAACGAAAAGACAATAAAAAAACTGGTTCTTTTCAACATTATACGATAGCAAATGATCATAAATGCACAATAATTAATTGATTAATAAATTTTGTTCTATTTTGTTTGATTAAGAAACGTAAAGTCTCTCGCGTTCATTAGTTAGCGAATTC
This sequence comes from Pseudomyrmex gracilis, assembly GCF_002006095.1. Classification (NCBI taxonomy): domain Eukaryota; kingdom Metazoa; phylum Arthropoda; class Insecta; order Hymenoptera; family Formicidae; genus Pseudomyrmex; species Pseudomyrmex gracilis. The sequence goes on from NW_018020722.1 coordinate 164,320, forward strand.
GCGTATCCTTGAGCGTGTGCTCAGTTACATATGTAGTTCTCATTTCGTCCGACCTCTCTCTATTACGCATCGGAATGCAAATATCCGCATACTTCTCTTTCCTCGGGGAAAGAGAGAGAGAGAGAGTTGTGGATTTAATTTCGCTAAATCTTTCAAGAGGTTTTTACCGTGAGCTTCTCCCGCACACACACAGAAAAAACACACACATTATCCTCTTGAAAACTTTACGACCTGCGCGCGCGAGGTCGCGGTGTTCTTGAAATGGTAAAATTTCACGAAGATGCGTCCCCCGACGGGAAAAGAGACCGTCGCGGTCTCTGATTATACGGAGGCGGCTAAATGAGACTAAAGAGAGGAAACGGAAAAATACTTAAATCAACGCGTGTTGCAAACGCGGTCGCGCAACTTTTCTAATATTCTCTCTTCGTATTTATTCCGGACAAACGTTCGTGCCTTTCTTAAGTAAAATAGTCCAGTTTATCGGAAACCAAGTGATATTTGCCCCGATTCAAATAGTTACATAAGATTTCCGCTGAGAATATCGGTAGATTTTATTGATTCAATTGGAACACTTTTACCGCGTGTAAATATTCACTGGATCAACCAAGTCAATATCAGTAGTTGCGAAATAATTTGCGATAAAAAAAAAAAAAAATATTTATCTTTATAATTGACGTTGTGTTTTAAGATTACTTCGTAGAGGATCTATTGTCGGGAATCATCTTGACTGAACTTTCTAATCTTTTGAAACTCTCTTTGATTATACCAAATGCGAGCGCTCCATCTATTCATCTGATGAAACTCTCGACATTTGCGACAAAAAACCAATATTAATATAAATGACATTCGGTGACATTGTCATTTAATTGATTCCCAGAGAAACTGTCTATGTCACCGAATCAATCAGTGAAATTTTTACCGTCTTTTTTGTTGTACGCGTCTAAAATCGGATTTATTTGATAATTAACAGAACGAGAATCCTTGCGTGAATCGAGAGGTATCGGTTAACTGCGTTTCTCTCACCGCAAGCGCGGCGCAAATTGTTACGCCAAACCGACAGATGCTAATTGGCGATAGTTAGGCGAACGATAACTAGGCCGCAGTCCTTTCTAGCGTTGACACACGTAAGTCCGTGTTCAAAACGACATGCTCGATATTTCCTCCCACTATCTTTTGCCGCGTGTGTGTATTGCTCGAGGTTGGAAATTATGTTGAGTCGGTCGTGCGTCGCGCCGCGCGCAGGTGGGACGTAGTATAAGCTCATTATCGGCACTGACATATTTTCGCGGTCTGCGGTTTCGCTCTGCGGCCTCTGTGCCACTGGAGCGAGGGTGAGCGCGCGCGCGCGTGTTCCGGAATCACGTATGAATGTGTAGATGCGGTATGCAAGCCAATACACACAGATCACAGCTCGTTCCCGATGTGTGGCGCGCGCAATTACGGCGGTCTTCGGGGTTTACAAATACGTTACAAACGCATTGCCGGCAGGCCCGGCGCTAAATTCCCGGCAGCCCGGAAAACGTGGCGCGCGATTATAAAGCACAAAACAAGCTTTGCAGAGCAAAACGAATTTCTTCGAAGCAGATTTTCCTTTGAGAGAGAGAGAGAGAGAGAGAGAGCGGATTCAAGCTCATCAAGTTTCGTTCGGAGATAGATACAAGGGATGTGTGTATAAACACGCGAAGCGCGCCGCGTGCTTTCGAGCACGCATCGTGTTCATCGAAATCAAACGCGACCTTCAATTTCAACGAACTCGCACAGCGGAGATCAATTGCGGCGGTGCTTCGCATTTCCTCCGTCGCGCTTCATTCAAACAACAAGGTACGCGCGATCAATCACGATCGAATAGAGAAGTAGGACGACGTTCATTAAATTCGAGCAAATACGGGTTAATTCGAAGATATTTTTTTTTTATTCAATTTAAATCGAGCAAAAAAAAAAAAATTAAATAAAAATATTCGGCGTAAAATCTAAAGAAGATTTTTTGACTCACAAAACGTGTACCTATTAGTTGGGCTTAAAATTATTTTCGAGAGTATATTCTTGAAACTATAAAATCTACAGTTTGTAAGTGATTCTAAATCTAAAACTCGCGTGTACGAAACAATGCATCACAGTCCGACGATGTAGTAATTCTAGCACCGTGTAATATGAGATGTTTTATTTTGTAAATTACTTGTAGTTGAAAAATATCCGTAAGTACGCGTGGACTAGACTTTCTGGGGGCTGAGGCCTTGGCAATGTTTGACGGCGCAAAAACCACGTAATTATTTCACGAGATCGAAAGAAGGGATTTTAAGGCGCGACATTTCCAATTCAAATTAGCTTCGGTTGCAGATTTTTGCATAGCGGTGCAAGAAAAGAGAGAGAAGGCAACGCTCGCGGTTACGTCGTTATATCCCCACGTTTAAGAGCGCGGTGCGCTATCGATCGCGCTCCGCACCGATTGTGCAACGCGGGAATTTCATTAAATCGATGCGAGAGAGAGAGAGAGAGAGAGAGAATGGAAGTAGCGGTTATATAAATATGTAGTCGCGGTAAATCGCTGAGATATATATATACAAGTATAAGACTACGCTTTTATCGTACGGCAAATCTCTACGTGGAAGCTCGAATCAACTCGATGCGGGAATATTCTTATCTGTCTACTTTGTGGCGACATTCACAATATTAGCAATATTTCGTTTTCGCATAAAAATGCATTCGATATATTCGATCAAAATGTTGTACGTTTCCACGCGATTTTGGTTCGAACGACAAAACGGTTTTCTCTTCAAAGAGAAATAACAACGTCGCAATTCGCTAATATAGCTTTTCATGTAACAGCTATTTGACGTCCGTGTTACGTTAACATTATTGTTATCCATCGCAAAATACATTTGTCCTTGGAAAAAGTTTTCTGTAATAACACACTTATCTCTCGCTTTCGAGATACGTTTTAATCTCATCATTGCTTATTGCAAAGCGATTTCGCTGCACATCTTCTCTCGTCGTTGATCGACGAAAATTTTTCAGAAACGACGCGCAGTCATTTGGCAACAAATCCGAATTTTTGCATCTGGCATAAATCCGATCGAGATTGTATATTTTATGTATTCGGCGTATTTCGCACATCTCGCGCGACCAACAAGATGGATTTATTCCATCAGCTGAAGCACTACTTTGCGGACTATATTCCCCGCAATCTTCTTGCTGATCTCTTTCGCAAGATTCGACTTGCCTACTCTCTTCTCGGGATTTTCGTTATCTTATTTGTCGGCTTGGGAAAAATATTCTCACTGCACTTTCGCGCGAATTCGAAGTTCTTTCTTTTTTTTTTTTTTTTCTTATCTTTTACAAATCAAAAATCAGATGCGCCGTTTAGTCTGGAAAAAAAATCGAAAAGTGAGCAAATTTTCACACGTAAATATGTATTTTAGATAAACTTTCAAATTTAAACGTAATTGAAGTATGTACCAGACCGCTTTAATCTACCGCGGGCAATGTTCGCGTAGTAGTAGGTAATCGAATCGTGTGGCGATCTCTCTCAAAGTGTTCGATCAGCATGCATGCATTATGCATTTTCGCTAAAGGATATTAGCCGCGATTGAAACACCGCGACACAAACACGTCTCTTTTTTTGTCACTTCGCGTGTTCTCCACGTGTGTCAATATTTCCACCGCGAAACGGTGGAATATCTATGAATATTTAAGCGGAAGCGCGCGAACGCCGCGTGTGTATCTCCCGCGTCACTCTTTCGCGCACTTCATTCACCGTCGCTTCTTCGTTCCTGCATTAAATCGCAAATTATGACTTGCCGCACGTCAACACGTGCTACTCGACATTCGCGTAATATATATAGGGTAACTGTCCCTATTAGTGTGCTGTTAAGCAAGCGTGCTCTCTTTTTTGAATAAATACTCAATTAACTGACTTCAAATGAGCTTGCTCAAAATTTATATCGATTCTTTAAACTCTTCTTTTGACAATAAGATTT